>NC_090266.1:764749943-765049943 GCF_040414725.1 Anabrus simplex
AGGATAGTTTTCTGTTGTTAGTAAAATGTCTGAAATTATAGGTAGAGTATGGACTTAAAATAATTCTATAATGTATATATTATGGGCCTTCATGATTTTAGAACAAAGGGAACGAAATATTAATTCAAAAACACTTCTGTCGCTTGGTCCACTGTAGTATTACACTCCTGATACTTAATGTATGAGTACAATGAATCGGATAAGGGGTATTAATTTCGACTATGATTGACGGGAAAGAGAATGAAGTTTTGATAAAATAGTCACCTACGTAAAACTGAAACTATACACCAGGATTAAACGTTCAAAAATGGTTTGTGGACAAATCATACTAAGCCCACTCCCAATGTGATGACTTACGCCTTAGCTCACCCGATCATTGCCGTTATCGGAATAAAACTGTTCAAGTTCCATATTAAAAATAACCAAATCATTTTCTCTGTTTATCGCTTATTCAACTCAGTTCAGAGTTCAGCCTATGCAACTGTAGTGACATTTCTGAGGAAGGGCGGAGGTGATTTAAGTATTAAAAAGTACGATTGCTTTAAAATGATTTCTTGGATACGGAGTTATCACATTAATTGTCCAAGATAATTTTCTTCTCAAATATTTGTTAAGTCTAACAAGCATCTTCAATACTCCAGGTCTACCTGGCGCTTCACGCTCTGATCCACGTGTAGATTGAAACAGGTTAGTAGATAATTAAATCAGTGAATCGAGCAAACCCTATACCAATGGGGAAGCTAAGATGTTGTAGTACTGCGATGAGATGACATCTAACTACTGCACAAAGACACAGGAGTAGAACAGAGCTATTCGTGGCTTATCTTCTTGTTTCTGGAAGTGAGGTCTCGGTTCAAATATGCCTCCACTTCAACCATAAGCAGACTCTGCAAGCATTCCAGTCGTAGCGGCTAATTGTAATTAAGGCAATTTATGTCATGAATACTGAGGAACGGTTCGCAACGCTTCGCTGCTCAAACTTCAGTCAAATAAACAATTACACGTACAGTATATTAGACTGTCACAGTAGAAATATCGCTCATAGGGTTGGTTGGTGCATGCATTTCAGTGGGCTTGGCAGACTGATCTGTAATAACAACAGCTGGCTCAGTGAGGAAAGCAACGGGAAACTATATCACTCCTCATTTCCCTAGTACGCCTCTTCAGTGACGCCTAGGCTATTTATGACAGCTGTTGGCGGAGCTGCAGAGGATCAAACCAGCCTTCGGGCTGAATACCCAACACACTAAAATCCTGTGTAAATTCACATCATAAATGCTTGGAAATTATCCACTTGCTCCATTTTTATTCCAAATCTCTAATTCAATCCTCTTAGGTCTCTTCGCTACTGATATCACTTTATTCTTGAAAATGCTAATTTTCAAACTATGATCAATGATCGCTGCATCACTCTTCAAGCTACAAGATATTAGACTGCAGGCTAGCGCAGTCTATTTTTACGACCATGTGAATGACATTGGCCAAAACAATTACTAATTTCCACCAATGTGTAA
This sequence comes from Anabrus simplex, assembly GCF_040414725.1. Lineage (NCBI taxonomy): Eukaryota > Metazoa > Arthropoda > Insecta > Orthoptera > Tettigoniidae > Anabrus > Anabrus simplex. The sequence goes on from NC_090266.1 coordinate 764,751,458, forward strand.
CCCTCCCTGCCACCTAATACACCTCAGTAAATTATCCTTGTAAGCTATGAACATCTAAGGTGAATCATTACAGCCTAGTAATCTCCGTATTTACTTTGAATCAAAAATTCAATCTACCTTCATTTCGCACTGCAGCCAAATATTCAACAGAAATACATTTCATTTCGTGTAATAACCTACCATCTACCACACAAATCACCAGTACGATTAATATATTTTCCCTTGGTTCTCTGTGGTATCGGTTTTCGAGATCTATGAAACATAAATATGACTGTCTATTCCTTTCATGGCATTTTAAAATATATTGGCGCATGCCAAAGATGTTGTCTTCGCAGCCTCTCTGTGGTCTGAAACCACCCCGGATTTCATCCAAATAAATCTTCAGCATTGGCGACACTCTCCTTTCCGAAATGCTTGTGTATAACTCGCCTGGTAGACTGATCAATTAAATAGTTCCTGTAATCCTTCCTGCTCTCTTGCTTATGGATAGGTGCAATTACTGTTTTTTTCCATTCAGGTGGTACCTTATATTCGCTGCTAATCTCATCCCTCTATCAAGTAATTTATCTACTTTCCCAATATATTTCACAATTTCAGGTCTAATTTCATCTATACTTGAGCTTTGACGATGTAGTTAATTTATCTTCCTTTCCACTTCCTCGACCGTAATTTAATTGCCTTCGTTGTCATGCCGATGAGCTTCGCTTATTTTGGGCTTCAACAGAAATATTAACTTTTATGTTTCGGAGATTTTAAAAACATTCCTTTCATCTGCCCGATGTTATCCAAGGTTCTGCAGTGAGTTCCCCTGATTCATCCTATAATTCCCCCTTTCCCTTACATTCGAGTAATCCTTATTACAGCCCAGAAGGTTTTCCAGTTTAGGTCTCATTACTGTCAACATGCATTCTGATGATAGTGGGTGTGAATCTCACTGTCGGCAGCCCTTAAGATGGTTTTCAGTGGTTTTCTATTTTGCACACCTAGGAAATACTGGTGCTGCACCTAATTAAGGCCACGTTCGCTTCCATCCAACACGTAACCCTTTACTATACCGTGGTCGCTGTAAGACCTATCTGTATTAGTGAGACGTAAAGCAACCTTTTCTTTAAGTAAGAGAGGCTTCCCTATCGTTTGACCAAACCTTTCAAGTTTATTACAAAATTATTCCCAATATTTCTTCTTGGATTCTACAGTAATTTGTTTCGATCTGTTTCTTTCCTATACGTAGAGTTCCCTTGTGATAATACATGTATCACACCCTCGCACTAAATGTAGAAGTGAGAGATATTATTGTCAGTATTCGATTATTATTATCAGCATTTCAATAGTATACCTTGTAATTCATATTTGCAAGCTGGGAGTCTCCATATATGGTAGATATGAGTAATTTGTTGTGTACAACGGCTGGGAAAACATTGCTATATTGAACTTGGAAACTTTGCATGAGTCATGTATATATCCCAGTCTGATGAGATGAGCTTGTTGTTGTACTCGGAAAGTTCTATGACTCATGTGAAACACCCCAGAGTTTGTTATTTTCTTGGGACCAAGAAGAAGTTCACGGCGTGGTCATGACAAGAGGATCTACCATGATTGGCTGGCCAGGATCAATCTCGGCGTATCATGTGAGATCTTAGGTCTTTATATACTTCGACATCACAGCGGAAGTAACCACATACACTGTACACTGTACGGGGAGGAAGTAGTGCTAACACACACGGGAGTGAAACTGGATATACGGTACTGGAATGACACAGCTGCACTATACTGGATTGGACTTCCAACGTTTGTGGAACGTAGTATTTTTATGTTTGTGAAAAGTGACTGATATACAATTAAGTATTTTATGACATTGTGGCGGCCTGGTATTACATGTTGGTGAAAGCTGGGAGGTGCTATATCTCAGACTTTCCATAATTTATGTTCAGGATCGACGAGCGTGTGTTGCTCAAATGTAAATATGTATAAAACAAATGTTAGACTCAGTGAACACAGTATTCTCAGGTATAGTATTTGTGTGATATTATAAGTGCCGATTATGAGAATCGGCAAGGCGTGTTGATACAGAGACAGTGAAGGGTCCTTTTCTACTTATATATACATTGTTTAACGGACTAATCACAAATGGTGGCTTAGTTCTCGCTTTCGTTTTCCCACAGTTTTCTTTCTTGCTGATGTAAATATGGAGTCTTCCAGTAATATTTTGTTTGTGTATTACAAGTGTATTTTGGTGTGTTGATGAGGTGCTCATGCACGGATTTTATTGCGAATATAGTTAGATAGTTTAAAATCAGTGGAGTTATTGATGAACCTAGGTGCAGTTCCTACCTATTTAGTCTTTTTCAGAAGGTTAGGTAAGGCCTGAAGCAGATGTACCACTACGCAGCATTATGTACACGCCCTGGGATATAAAGTATTATCATGCTCTATCTAAATTCTATGGATCCATTTTGGTGAACTCTGGCGCCCATACTACGGACATTTCGATTAATTATTTTTATTAAGTTTTTGAGTAAATGTTATTTATTGTCTTTTATTTATTAATATACTTTTATTTATGATATTTTATTATTATTTATTAGTATTCACAAACAGTTACACTCTATTTATATCATTTCTTGTTTGGAACTATTTTTGATACGCCTTCTTCTCACGTTGACACGCTGCTCTGATCTCTTAACTCCGCAACGATGTTCGATATTTCTCTCTTCCCACACAGTTTTTCATAGGCATTTCTTTTGACGTTTCTATAAGTATTATTGTGCTCCTGTATGCCAGCCATTCCCTTTCACCATCCAGAACCTGCTTATCGTCTATTCTTCGGAAAATTTCACTATTCATATCCATGCACTTATATCTAATTCCTTCGTCCTGGAGATTGTACACTCTAATCCGTCTACAAACTGATTTAACCTTCTCTTTGATAGGCCTGGTGATACTAAATTCACCGGATATCATATAGTGGTCTGTACAATCGAAATAATCTACTTTGTACTTGTAAATTCGTAACAGATTTGCTAAATTCAGAGCCATTAATGATATAGTCCAGCGGTTATTAACATATAGCCTGCGAGCCAGACTTGGCCCGCGGAGGTATTTTAAGGCCCCCCCCCCCGGGCCGATATTTTATAATGTGCTTAAGTTTAAGTGTAGGTTTATCGTAGATAACTACAAACATACTTACTAAGAACTTTGTTATAACTCACGGACAAAGGAGATAATCCATAAGAGAAACCTCTGAGTCATTCGTAGCTTTCTTCTTGGTGTGATGTTCCTTTCACTAGGCTGTGGTAAAGTTCTAAGACGCATAATTCTTCCCACCATGAAATTAAGTAATGATTAGACTTTACCCATTCGTTTCTTGGAATTACAGCTGCAGACTTCCCCGTGGAATGAAAGACCTGCTGCATTCCTCGAGTAGAGTTATTTTGGGACATCCATATGAAATGCGAAGTTTACACCCATAAATTGCTTTGGGAGGTTCAATGTGGTTTAGTAATTTGCTGTGAACTGACGTTCTTAGTAACTACTGATATATAAAGTCGTTTTAAAAATTTACTTTTGAAGGAAAATATCCCGTAGAAAAGTGGTCAGTATGCCGTGCCGTGAGCCGCATACCTCCTAATAATAGGAAAGTTTATCCAATGTTGGTGAGTATAGTTTACTTTTCTGAATTTATTTTATATTGCGTGTCAGGTTATTGTTTGTTTTGTCGAATAGCCATGTGTGAGGTTGGTTAATTGTTGTGGAACTTCAAAAACAAAAAGTGTTTTGATTTTTCTGATTCGTTATTGTTCAATTACTAACTTGTTGTTTGTCAATTTAAAGGTATAAATATTATATTAAGTTCAACACACTGCAAAGAAAGAAAAACAGTGTCATATTATATTTAGTTCATGAACTTCAGGCAACAGGAAGTTGTAAAGCTGGTTTCAATTTTGTTTTTATTTCTTTCCTTCTTTCTTTTCTGTGTTCATTTTTTAAACGATTGGAAATTATTATTTATGTATTAACTGTTGTTTGTAAATAAATCATCTACTAAAAATTTGCTTGGTTACTGACAAAGCGGGCACCATGGAGTGTGGATGTTTTTGTGTGTAGGGAAGGACGGGGAGGAGTGTGTTAGAGAATAACATGGCCAGCGGTTCGTTTAGGAATCTACCATTTTGCCGGCCCGCAAATTAATATGAGCACCCCTGATCCTAGTCTATTATGGATCTGGTGCCCGTAATATCCCCCATGTGCTTAAGGAATGAATTCGCAACTCCTAATCCCACACCAGCACATAAGTCTAGCAAATGCTTCCATTTGTCTATTACCTTCCTTAACTGTATACCAGGGGAACCCAACATACCACCAAATGTAGAAAAGTGGGAAGTGTGTCGTACCGTGCGGCGCAAACCTCTCATTAATAGGTAAGTGTAAACAAGGTTACAGAGTATTGTTAACTTTTCTCATTTTCTTTTGTATTGCGTGTCAGGTCACACATCCTTCAGTTCTATTTCCATATCTCGCGTTGAAATCTCCATCTTAAGTTAATTTGGCAATGGTGGGGTGAAAATTGGCTCCGTAATCTATAGTGTGCAAGCATGTGATTTCTTGAGATAGAGACTTTAGTATAGAACATGAAACTTTAAGTACTGCAGAGAAATCTGAAAGAGCATTGGCGCTATGTGTGTAATAAGTGACTTACGTTCGTAATAATTGCTCTTAGAGTGGTGTGTAGTATTGTATTGGGTTGTATAAGCAATATAAGCTACGGACATACTCAGTGTAACCTGAGTATCGAAGTATCGATTCTGTACAGCAGGTCTGCCAATTCACCAGGTACAATCTTTGGCGTAAGGGGAGCGCAAGTGTCCCCTACTTCAACGCCATGAGTAGTTGTTTGATGATTGTTGTTTAAAGGTGCGTAAACTCTAGTTACATCTTGGTAATTGGACTAAGTGTAGTCGTAATCTCTTTTGAATGGTCGTGTCTTCACAGAAATTAATGCGAAACTTCATCCGTTTTATAATCTCCTTTACGTCGTACCGATACATATAGGTATTATGGCGACGATGGGATAGGAAAGGGCTAGGAGTGGGAAGAAAGCGGAGGCGTCCTTAATAAAGCGAAAATTTAGTATGCTGAAATCAGTAATTAGTTTCACAGCTCGTGTCCTCAACAAGCGGAGACATAAAATATTTACGTCCTCGTACAGATTGTGTCAAGTCAAGACTTGAAAATATTTCTTATGGGATAAGTTCCTCTAGTAATGATGTTGATAAAGTCCCTGCTATCGAGAATATTTTTACATACCTTCTGTCGATAGTAAATTATAGTAAATCAGTAAATCAACGTGCCGATGAAGAGATTGGTAGAGAGGTCAAATCTGCTCACGACACACCTGATGAATTATTCAGATACGATAAAATAGCAGGACGAATCTATTAATATACAGTATGTGTTGAGAATATGATGAACTACTTACTGAAAATTGTTCTAGAAGGGAACAGATTTCTGATCTGAAGTTAGTAGTAGACGATTTGGACCATTATGGGAAGTGAACTGCGAATTAAAGATAAGATGATCAAAATATTTCCAATAAAGACACTTATCAGACAGTGAAAATTATAGGCAAGGATTTTAATGTCGGTGTAAAGAGGGAGATAAAAAGTAAACTCAAGTACTCGTCATGAGGTGGTGAAGCTCTTATTTGGCGCACCCCAAATGGAGGTGAGCTGCATGTACAATTTTGACCACATAGCAGCCCTCCAGCCATTAATGAATTTCTGGCAGTAGAGGGAATCGGACCCGGTCCCCCGAGGATGGCAGCTAATTGTGCTGTTACGCTGCAGAGGCGGAGAAGAGGGAGATGATTGACGTCTGTTAAATGTTGGAAATGCAGAAGGAAGGAAAGCGAAGTTATAATTGTTAATGTCCTCGACGTGGGCGTATGGTTACTTTCTAACAGAAACGTAAAGCGAAGAGTAAATTAAACACAATGGACATTGGTATCAGCTCCTCTGTACCTTCTTTCCTTCTTAATCCGATTACCATCCAGGGTTGATTTTTCTCTCGGACACAGTGAGGGATTCCATCTCTGTCACCTCACGGACAGTGTCCTGAAGCGTGAGACGTTGGGTGGGAAGGATACAACTGTGGTAGTGGACCAGTACCTTGCTAAGATAGTCTCACCTTCTATACTGAACAGGGGCCTGATGGGGGCATGGTAAGATTGGAAACGTTAGACAAGGAAGAAGGGAGGAATGAAGCGGCCATTGCCTTAAGTTAGGTACCATCCCGGCATTTGCCTGGAGGAGAAGTGAGTAACCGTGGAAAAATGCTACGAGGATGGCTGAGGTGGGAACCGGACCCCTCTCTACTCAATTGACCTCCCGAGGTTGAGCGGACACCGTCTCCGCTCTCGTACCACTTTTCAAATTTCCTGGCAGAGTTGGGAAACGAAGCCAGGCCTCCATGGGTAGCAGCTAATCACATCAACCACTACACCACAGAAGCAGACTCTTCTGTACCTATTTATATAAATCAAATCCTTACAAAAGTAGGAGGATTGTACTTGCAGAAGTTGAGAATATCAAAATGGAGAAGAATATTTTGTATTTATGGGGAGAATATAAAGGCTCTATAAGACTGAATAAGAAGAAAACTGACGGTTATCCTTGAACTCTAAGAACAGTGGAGGCTGTCATATGTCTGATCTAAAGGATATTGCAGTATCATCAGATATTATTTCAATGTATTATCAAAACGTGCGGGGATTAAATACAAAACTCAGGACTTTCACTAGTGAATACGATGTAACTTCTTGAACTGAAACTTGGTTAAATAGAGTCAATTATTACCAGCGAAAAAATTACAATTAACGTTGAATATATTGAAATTGCAGGTATATGCGTATTTTTAGGAAATAAAATTATTAATATTTTGTAGTATACCTTCCACCCAATACTAAACTGGAGGTATACCATCAATTACTTGAAGTGTTCTTAAAATATGGTGATTTGTTTTAGTACAAATGATTATATTAGTTCCAGAACTCTCTATTTTATACGTGATGATGCTTTGTTACCTAACTGCCCTTATTCCTTAGATAATAAACCTTACAATTTCAGTTCTGTTCCAAAACTGAGTATGTCCACAACATGTTTTTCCTCATAACATGACATGTCTAAAGTAACCTTGTAACAGAAGGACGATTACTGTTGTGAGAAAGGTTTGGCGTTAATAATGCATGTCAACATATCGACATATCAACAGTGACGCCTTTCATTATAGAGAAGCCAGTGTGCGCAATTACGTAGCTTTTATAACAGGTGAAATGGATGGTGAACAGGAGATTCGGGTCTGTAAAACTGCATTAACAGCTGTTGAGCTAGGACGTAGTAGGAAAAGATCAAGTTATTTCTGTACATGGAAGAAAAGTCGACATTATTTCTTTCTTAAAGCTCCCAAAGCGTTAGACTAGCCTGAGGTTGAATTTAAAACCATGAATAAATCAATACAAACAATTCCCTTATGGTATAAAACTATCACAATTTTTATATATTTCAGGTATTTATCAAAATCTCTTCCGAAGAAGCCAAATTGCATCCATCCATCCGTCCATCCAGATTCGGTTTCAATTTTCACGATCTTGGGACGCAGTATATCAGACGTTTCCACCAGTCATTTTATGATTCTCACAGTACAGTGTGTCAAGATTCGTTCATTCTCCGGCATTTGTAACAGGAATCTCCTCAAAGAAAGCGACCACGATTAAGTACAAACAACAAAAGCAAACAAATTTCTGAAGATGGTGTGTTAGTTTCAGTATGTCAAAATGCCTTTGTTTCAATGCTGAGAGTTTCGAAGTTTCGTGTTTAGAGACTTGGAAGGGAACATCTAAAGACAGGTCTCTCGCCACAGGAAAGATGACGAGGTGATACTTGTCACGAAATTTCGAGGCACGTACTGAAAATGTGAAGAATTTCATTGAAACTTTGATTCACATTGAGTCACACTATTGTCGCCGTAAATACAAGAGAAAGTATATGTCAAGTGATCTGACTATTAAACAACTATGGCGTACTTATAATGCAGGACAAAAGGCTGAACTGCGAGTCAAATATAATATCTTTTATCACATTTTTACAACAAACTGCAGCATGAATTTCTACATTAAGGCAACAGAAAAATGTTAAAAATACTACAAGAATGCATTAAGAGAACAAAATCTGATACGAAGGATACTGAAGGATAAGTTGCTAACTGAACTACGTTATCACAAACTACGTGCGAAAGCATTTCACAAACTCTTGCGAACACAGAATGAGGCTGAAATTACTAACTGCAGAATAACGCTGTGCTGTCAAAGCTTTCCAACCAACCTGCCTATTACAGTCGCCAGCTTTACATGTGTAATTTTGCAATATGCGAAGGAATATATATGACAGCTGAATCGAAAGAAAACACATTTATTTATGGACAGAAAGAGAATATTTCAAAAGCTCCAACAAAATAGCTTGTGTTCATCACCGGTTAAAAAACACGGTCTTCCCTACGACTGTACACAGGGAAAGAGTGTACAGGTGAGACAGGGACCTAACTTTGTTTAATGGGTATGTTAATTAAGTGTTTGAAAAGTTACGCTCCTAATTGCATAAAAACAGTACTTGTAGTTTTTCCTGTACCGAAATTCTCTTTTTTCATACACCGAACAGAGTATTTGGTCGCATTAGAAAGAAATCAGAAGTCTAGAAATAATTCAAATGCCAGGGGAGTATAGAGACATTTTTCAGAAATTCGGAACTGTAATCTTTCCCGAAGATTTTCATCTGGAAGAAAGCAGTAAGTGAAGATTTAAAACCACAGGCTAACTGGCATTTCAAATTTGCTGACACGAAAGGATTCATCACACAAATGAACAAAACTATAGTAACCATTCAAGCTAAGTAACATATTTCACGCATCTGGAGTCGCTGTCAGGTGTCTGCAGAAGTGGCAAGGACATTAACCAAACATTTAGTGAAGCAATTTAGATTGGTGTTTTACCTAAAGCTACAGAAGTCTATGCCTTTCTAAATCTTTTCAAAAAGCCTTAGTGTAGTGAATATAAATTTAATCCAGATCACAGCTTCTACAATGAACATGCAAGTTCTAGTCAACTAAACTTCCTAGAGTGGGAAGAAAAGCAGAAGGAGTAATAGGAGCCAATGATTGACAGCGACGCTATTTGAAATTGCTCTCCAAGAAGGCAATATTAATTTACTCTAAATGCTGAAGTAATCATGGAAAATGAAAATGTTCCCTATCGTCCCATTTAAAATGTAACATTTTTATCAAATAAGCAATGATTTGATCTTAACTTGAAAATATGAATGTTTAGTTGTATTAAGTCCGCAACATCCCACAGAATCCATTTAAACCACATAGTTTCCATTGTTGTTTTTTCCAATACTGAACACGTCCCTTTGTACTTTTCAAAATTCAACATGTTCAAAAACGTTCATTATTATTTAACTCTGGCGAATTCCTATGCTGTTGAATTGGTCTTTTTTTTTTTTCGTTCATAACAATTGCCTTTATCGTAATACACATTCTCATCGGTTTAGTCCCGATGTTGAAACTGGTAACAGTTTTTCCATTTTTCTCAATTCACTTTAACATGGACATACTGAGTTTTGGAACTAACCGACTCAAATATTTTAATATTAGGGGATTTTTAATCTCCCGTCAGTGGTCGATCTGCACTATGACTAGTTCGAGGAGTTTCTCGGAGATAAGTAATACCAAATTTTATATCACCTTTCAGTCTCACGTAAATGAATATGATGCAAAATTCCAAATGGAAATGAATAGACCTAACTGTCAATTTGTCACACTATATGTGTTTCTATAAGTTTTAGCTCACTCTTATCAGAGGAATCACATCATCCACCTTCGTCCATTGAGTTGAATATAAGTAAAACTTTAAAATGCGTTAAAATACAGAGGTTATAGTTTAAGATTTTATAAAGGCACTGTTTACACTAGAAGTTCTAGACCGAGCTCGATAGCTGCAGTCGCTTAAGTGCGGCCAGTATCCAGTATTCGGGAGATAGTAGGTTCGAACCCCACTGTCGGCAGCCCTGAAAATGGTTTTTATAATCACTGGATTCTAGAACTTCTTGTTTTTTTGTTAGTTGCTTTACGTAGCGCCGACACAGATAGAACTTATGGCGACGATGGGATAGGAATAACCTAGGAGGTGGAAGGAAGCGACCGTGGCCTTAATTAATGTACAGACCCACAATTTGCCATGTGTGAAAATGGGAAACCACGGAAAGCCATTTTCAGGGCTGCCGATAGTGGAATTCGAACCTACTATCTCCCGGATGCAAGCTCACAGCCGCGCGCCTCTACGCGCATGGCCGTCTCGCCCGGTAGAATTCACTTTTAAAGGAGCTTTTAAAAACTGGAATAGCTTTTACATTTCCTACACTTACATCATGGGAGAGCTACTTTCGAAAGGTGGCTTGAAATATCCACGAATTTAAAGGGGCCGAGGCCCATACCACACGGCCAGCATAAGAAAAATGAAAGGTTAAATGGAAAGGCCGAGAACAAAATGTAATTGGAGGCTGAATCCACTCAAGTGCCCCTTCTTCAAGATTTAAGACGAGATCTAAGAGGGCATATGGCCCATTGTCTCAGTGGATAAGCCATTTTAATTGGTGACTAAGGAAGAATATTAAATTTCAAAAGGAGGTTAGAATAATTTTAGAAATAAAAATAGTCACCAGAAAAACAATGTGATTAAGAGGAACGGGGGTACTCAATCGTGCGTCCTTACATTACCTATACAAAGTACCCATGAGCGGTGATTATATGAAGTCCATGAACTTTTGTTTCTTTTTACAGTTTATTAACGATTTGGCTAACGTTGTACAATATTGAAAGCCGTTTCTTCTTGCTCCTTATCTGAAGTTGTACCCGGATATTAGTAGTGATGATGACGTTTTAAAACTGTAGTCTGTTATTGAAAAATGTTGCAGGTGGAGCACTGAAAATAAGTTGCCAGTCAATGCAAAGAAATGCTTTTTAAAAGCACATTATAAATATAAAAGAACACGAATATTTGACTACACCCTGAATAGTGAAAAAGAGAGAGGGAAAAATTACTAGGAATCCTGTGAGTTGTCATATTGGTTAACCTATAATGTTGTGGGCACGCAGAACAGCTTATAGGAGAGTCGTATATAATTATAGGTATTAAAACCAAATTACAAAATTTTAAATGGTATGCGTTCTTAAAATTACTATTTAATTGTCTTATTCGTAGTAAATGAAAATACGCTGCTGTGCTTTTATACCGTATTGTTAGTCATACGTAAACAAGTTAGAGAGAATTCAAATACATTTCTAATCTCCCATCGTAACCATAAAAAATTGCATATAAATGTAGCCTATACTGAAGGAAAATCGGTACAAAACTCTAGATAACCGCAGAGAAGTTTTGCAGCAAAACGTCCGGTTAAAAACGGCGAGAAGTGTACTTCATAATCGCAAAGTTATTGCAATTTCTTATCAGAAATAATTGTAACTTATGAGTGCATCGTTTATTTAATTGCCAACCATCAATTCCATCTTTTATAAGGAATTACATTAGACTGTTCGAAAGCTATAACAATCAATTTATTCTTTGCCAGCTGCTTTGCGTCGCACCGACATAGCTAGGTCTTATGGCGACAATGTGACAGGAAAGTGCTGGGAGTGGGAAGGTCGCGGCCGCAGCCTTCATTAAGGTACAGCACCAGCATTTGCCTGGCGTGAAAATGAGAAACCTCGGAAAACCTTCTTCAGGGCTGCCGACAGTGGGGTTCAAACCCACTATCTCCCTAATACTGGATACTGGCCGCACTTAAAAGACTGCAGGTATCGAGCGCGGTCACTCAATGTTTGAGATGGAATGAAGCTCCTTCAGTTTATCGTTTACTAATTACAAAAAATGAAATGGCGTATGGCTTTTAGTGCCAGGATGTGTCTGGTGACTTTGGCTCACGGGGTGAAAGTCTTTTGATTTGGCTCCCGTGGGCGACATGCGCGATAAGATGAGGATGAAATGATGGTGAAGACGACACATTCACCCAGTCCCCGTGTCAGAGGAATTAACCAATTATGGTTAAAATTCCAGACTCTGCCGGGAATCGAACCTGAGACCCCTGTGACCAAAGGCCAGCACGGTAACCATTTAGCCATGGAGCCGAACATTTACTAATAAAATATATGTATAAGTAAAACAATTTTATCAAGTAATATTATTTGTCGCGTAATAATATTTGTACAATATTTGTTTTAGCTATAACTGGGAACAATACTAATATGGATATTATATGTATCGAAGTACTTCCTGTTTAATCACATAAGTGTATACGTGTGCTACGCTGTTAAGTTTTTAGGTGAATATTTAATTATTGTTTCATCTCATATTTCACCTCAATGCTTGTATGACATTGTTTTTGCAAACGGTATGATTTCCTGTTAAATTTAATTTCAATTCTTCATTCCTTTTTTTTGTGTTCTCTTGTTGCTTGTTTTGTTAATACAGTTTCAGTTCTGAAGTGTGCGTTATATTGTAATGGTCCATCGTATGTAATTGAGATAGATTCTGATTTAAATGTATAAATAAATAAGTAAATACATAAATAGAAATTTAAAAAATAATAAATTAATGAAAATTCTGAATGAATACTTTCCTGTCCTTGGTGCTGATCCTGACTGCGATGTCACTCAGTGCTTCATAAAACTTGTCAACTTCATCGTCATCTGCACCCTCACGTGGTGCATAATCCTGGACAATTCTAGACCTAATTCCTTCCATCACTGAATTTATCAATATTAGTCACTCATTTATGGGTTTAACAGGAGCTATGTCACGTGCGATGGTATTCATGATGAACATTCGTTCATGGCCCGCTGCCATTTTATTACCTGGTTAGACCACTTTATAATCCCCTATCCCTTTCTCGTTATCTTTCCTTACCCGAACATCATTAGCTCCTTACACATCCAGAGGTATTCTTTTGCAGACTCAGTCAGTTCAACTTTCGGTGTTCCATTAGTACCATTAACTTTAATAGAAACTCATCGAACTCCATTTCATTCGCCAAGTGGTTTCAAAGGAATTCCTGGTCTGTCAAATAAAGGAGGTGCTCCATTCCTCCCACAGGTCCAAAGCTTGCTGTAGCTTTAATTTCTGATAAGTAGGATGATTCCCTACTTACACACAGTGCCAGTGAGAATTTCTCCTCATACGGTTTAAGGACTCACAAACTGATCCATCAGTCCCGAAAAACGTATAACCCCTTTAGTGCTAAATTTGAGTTATTTTGACCGGTTAGTGTTATGAGGAAAATACAATGAATTTTTGTTTCACTTCGTCTGTTCTCGGGTACAAAGAAAATTATATTGAAGGACTAGACTTGTTTGGATACCACACTGTGCTTGTTGACTACAAGTGTTTATTCACTGATGGAAAATCAAATTAATCTTTGTAGTAATCTTTATGATGCAAAAGAAACAGAGCTGAAAAATAATATGTAAACCATGTAGGATGATGTATCACCGAACTTCCCCTCCAACGTCATTAAATCCAATTCCAGGCAGTTTACAGATTTCATCAAGGTATAGATCATACTAGAAAGAGCGGGAGGACGTGAAACTACGTCTCGCCTTTATATATAGCTCGCATTTTAATCTTGTTATTAAATCTTTGTTTAGAAATTTTATATTTTTGATAGATTAATTCGAATGGTCTACAGCGGGCGACTTGCGCACACCCCATTACCCCTAAAGAAGCGGCGACATAAAAATAATCGAAAACGACCAATATTGGTGTCGAATCCACAGTTTTCGGGGTCGCTCAGACGAATAGTGACACTAGGACTTAAGATACTGAAGGCGTAAGACACCCCTAAGAGCCCTATTGGAGGGGTGACGTACAAAAATAATCGAAAGCGAACAAAGTGTCGAATCCATAGTTTTCGTGGTCTCTGAAATTAATAGTGGTACTCCGCATGTCACTTCAAATCCACTTTCAGCCCCAGCAGCATGCCTAAACTCAACCAGATTATGCTCCATAACAATTCTCAAACAACATTGGTACATATTACTTACGAACTTACCTGGAAACAATACCTCTAGCAACCGTAGAGAAGGGATGACATGTTAAAAAATATCAAAAATAGCCGATATTAGAGTCTAATCAATAGATTTTTTGGGCCGCTGTGATAAATTGTGACACTCTGGATGCCGTTTAATAAATTCTCACCCCCCATTGGCAACCATCGACGTCGGGTATGAGAAGTGGTGAAGAAAAAACTGTCCAAACTGACCGATATCGAGGTTAATCAACATTTTTCGGGATCACCAGGCTGATTGGTGGCAGGCCCAGTGACAGCTGGTATAATGAACACCATATGTATGGCACGACGCTAAAATACATGCATTCATCACTTATTTCTATTATTAATTTGAAATCATTAACTGTTTCCGAGAGAATCTAGACTGCCACAAGGCCAAAGTTCAATTAACGCGAAACAAAACAATCTAGAAATAAAACATAAAATTAAACACATAACAATAACTCTTAAACTACAAAATATTACGTAAAATATAAATCAAGGTCACAAAAACAATCAGAAAATCACACATGATAAACACGTAATACATGTCCCTAAAGTAAGCGCCGGGTAATGCAGCCAGTTTGTCAATAAAGAAGATGGAGGATGATCATGTTCAGTAGACCACTGTGTGCGGTATGATTACTATAATTTAATGAAACACAGAATAGTTGAATACTCCATGAGACTAAAGAACTAATATTCTTTTATTAAGGTTATGACAGTCCGCCTGTGTGTAGCGTGATTAGCTGCCAGCCCCGGAGGTCCGGGTTCGATTCCCGGCTCTGCCACGAAAATTTGAAAAGTGGTACGAGGGCTGTAACGGGGTTCACTCAGCCTCGGGAGGTCAACTGAGTAGAGGTGGGTTCGATTCACACCTCAGCCATCCTCGAAGTGGTTTTCCGTGGTTTCCCACTTCTCCTCCAGGCGAATGCTGGGATGGTACCTAACTTAAGGCCACGGCCGCTTCCTTCCCTCTTCCTTGTCTATCCCTTCCAATCTTCTCCCATCCCTCCACAAGGCCCTGTTCAGCATAGCAGGTGAGGCCGCCTGGGCGAGGTACTGGCCATTCTCCCCAGTTGTATCCCCGACCAAGAGTCTGAAGCTCCAGGACACTGCCTTTGAGGCGGTAGAGGTGGGATCCCTCGCTGAGTCCGAGGGAAAAAGCCGAACCTGGAGGGTAAACAGATGATGATGATGATGATGAAGGGTATGACATATTTTTTGCTAGCCTGACCAAAATATAGAAAATATGGAATGGTTAATGTAAGGCCTGTTGGAAAAGTAACATAACTTTGAAAATGCCTTGTAAATACGAAGTCATGTAGGTTTACGGTAAGTGGCAACGTGTATTGGTATCCTTCCTAAGTAGGCAATCATTTCCTGCGGATTTCTAGAACAATTACTTACCGCTCAGCAGCTGTTGGTTTGCGAGTGTGATAGGTAAGTGCTGCGATTATCCCACTAATGTAGGTGAATAATTAATGAATGCATTCATAACCGGTGGTAAAACATAGGTTTATTTAAACATCGAAACTAAAATCAAATCATTACAGTAGGTAAGGGTTATTTTGCCCGAAGGCAGGTCCGAACCTCCGCAGAGTTGTTCCTGAGCCGGAGTTTACGTGCGGTAGGGTGGCCAGTTACTTTCCGCTCCTCCATTCCCTTACCCCCACCAACAGCGCGTGGCATCCCATCCAACTCCTGACCACGCCCAATGTTGCTTAACTTCGGAGACCTCACGGGATCCGATGTTTCAACACGGCTACGGCCGTTGGCAATCATTAAAGTGGTGTGGAAAAAATTCGCCGACACAGAAAGTGCGTCAGATCAGATCGATCATGGACGTGCCGTTGATAAACATTCTTTCCTTGACTACAGCGATGTTGTGCCTCATAAATTCCTATCCGAGGGTCCAACAGTAAGCTGCCTGTAAATCTCGAAGTCTTGAGATATTTGCGATTAATCATCAGAAAAGAAACAACTCCTGGATCCTCCAACATAACAACGAGCCGGCCCACACATCACTGTTAATTCGAGAATATTTGACGAACACGAAGACGTTTGTTCTTTCCTATCAGTAGACTTTTCTGACCTACACTCAGTATACATTTTATATTCCAAGTACAGAACTTCACTTCAAAAGAACGACGATTTCAGTCTCATGATCAGATCAAATTAAAATCGTAGGCGGATCACGGCGCGATATCCCGAATGGCCTTCCAAGACTGTCTGCATAAGCGAAAACGGCATTACAAGCGTTGTATTAGTGGAGGAGGGGAGTACGTCGAAGAAGATCAAGCTAACTAAGCTGCAAGTAAGCCCCCAAACGATTTAAGTTAAAGGTTCAATTATTTCTGAATCGATCTCACACTCTATTTTCTAACGCATTCCAAAGAGTACATAACGGAAAATACTCTCTCGTTAGGGGAAGCTCTGTTCTCAAAAGAACTAGTCAAATCAGTTTTTCACAAAAAGAGTTAACATTTTTACGGGCTTCATAACAAATCTCGACGATGCAGACATAGGATAAAGTACTACACTATGCAAAACACTAAATACCACACATCACCAAAGACAAATGAATAAGTACTATACTGTGCAAAACATTAAATACCACACTTCACCAATGACAAACGAATAAGTTGCCCGTGGAACTAGAAGTAACGCTATTGCACTTTGTTTTTATTACTTATTTTATATGGCGTGGCTCATGCTATGAAGCCTATTGTTACGCCAAAAATCTTATATGTGCTACAAACTGCAGAGCCTTTGTATTCCTAATTACGTTTAATTAGTTATGGAATTAAACTTATGTAGTAGGTATAAATGACAGTTACTATAAAGAAACATTACATTTTATACTAAGTACATCATGTACTAATTCCTCGAAATTGTTTTCCTAGAAACGCATATTATCAACCATCAAAATACTTTTTACAACGTTATGCTTCATGGCATAATTGAAACTTTGGCATATTATTGAATAAGGAAAATGAACAACAGCCTTTGCTCTGAAAGAATAAGTCTCACAGGTAGAACATGCATTCCTATGGACAAAAATGATCGTAATTTTCTTCCTTTCATGCACGTAGGGATACCAAAACGTTCCCTATAAAACAGCGGTGTGGAGCATTTATTGAGATGGCATTTCCATTCCAATGATAAATTTGCGAATTTGCAATTTTGGGGAAATTTTATATGTAAAGTTATTTTCACGTTACTAATCAAGGCACATTATGGTAAACTTACGAAAGTGTATAAAATACCGTTACCTGGAATTATGTATAAACATTTTACGAAAGTATGAAGACAAGTATCTTAACAATATTTTATGTCTTCGAATAGTCAGTTTTGCATCTTTACCACAGGAGGTTTAGCAGAAATACGAAGACTGTCCACAGCTAACCTCTGAAGGAATTATTTTCAGACACGTATAAATTCGAAAAGTAGCAACATTACATTACTTTCTTTTTTTAATTAGAGAAGACAATCAATTCACAAATAGTGCACTAATTATATCAAGAAATCTCTATATATGTGTTCTTGTCTGCTGAAAAAGCTGTAAAATCATAAGGAAATTGTTTTAAGTACATTTGTTCGTGACATCATAGGTAACAATTATATTATTACTTCTCACGTCATTTGAAGTCTTATATCGCCGCGGCAGGTTTTGAGGGTAGTAATAAAAAGCTTCCCCTTTTTATGAGGTATCGATTTTTTAAGTTATGTTAATAAATTGCTCCTTTGCACACTTGCATCACCTGTTGAATTCTCGAACAAGTGAAGTTATCGTAAAAAGTGATTCGTTACTATGTTGCATCAGCTGGAGTAGGCCTATTCAACATGTTCGGCACGGCAATTTAATGAATTACATTCTATTATTATTTTATAACATAAACCAACTTTTTCCAATTTCTATGCTATAGGTGAATACTTTCTGCCATGAATCGCTAGGAATCCTCTGATATTCGTGAACGCAGACTAGTAAGAAGTTTTAAACAGCAATTATTAGTAAGCAGAAGAAAATATATTAGCGAGTGAACACAGGAACATACGAGCACATACTCGTAATGCTAAAACTTTAGTTAGAGCCATTGAGAAAACAGCCGTGGAAACAAGTGATTTTAGTGGAGGTGATATTGAGGGCGAGTCAATAAGTATCAGCAATAATTTTTTAATTTATTACAAAAAAGTGTACACACTTTTTATTGATAGCATTTTTTCAACATATTCACCCTACTTTTAAATGCACATGCTTTGCCATTTCACAAGCTTTCTGATACCCTCTGCAAAAAGAAGATTTTTGGTTGCACATCAAGCAACGTATGCACCGCTTCCTTCACCTGTTGATCGGAGATAATATCCATATGGTTTGCCACGTCATCAAGAGTCACTCGTCTGTTATTCAGGATCATATCACGCACTTGTACAGTATTGGCCTCAGTTACGACTGAAGATCGACGCCGGGATCGTTCTTCATCTTTCACGCTCGTGCGACCACCAATACACTGGTAAAAACTTCGATGTGGCAAAACTTTGTCCCCGTATTGTGCTGAAAATTTTCTATGAATTTCCGCTCCTGGTACACCGTCAAACCACATAAAACGGATTATGAAACGTTTTTCTTCTTTGGTGCAAACAGAGAGTGGTGTGGCCCTTTTTACGTCGCAACAGCGCAAGCTGTACTGATCTGATAACTCAGAAACCTATCACAGACGAAGACAACGGTGCCACCTAGCGGCTGGTGAGCACCCAACGCCATAGAGCTAACCTACAGACAATTTTAGTAAAATTTCAGATAGTTACTGACTTGCCTACGGATCATCGTCGCTTTAAACACCGGACTCAGAAGAATCTGAACTACAAACCGACCAGTGTCTAAAAACATTTGTCACATTTCAACCATGTAACAGTTCAAATCCCGTTACAAATATTCTGCTGTATTATTATTATTTTTATTTGTATTATTTGCATTACTATTATCATTATTATTTTATATGTATTATTATTACTATTACTGTAACTATAATTGTAAATTGATTCAATTCCATAATCTAATTTCGCTATGTAGAATTAACTATCGCTCGCTTCATCGTATTTTTATGCGTGTATGCTAGCATAAAGATAATGTAGAGTGAGACTTGCCGCCTAATATCAGATATGGACATATTTTATGACACTTTTAAGACAGTGCATCATATGGTGCAGTACTGTTATAGTAACTGTCAAGTCAACGCTCTGTCATCGTATGTATTTTTTTTTTTGCTAGGGGCTTTACGTCGCGCCGACACAGATAGGTCTTATGGCGACGACATCGTATGTATTTGGAAGTATGAGATTATTTAGGAAGTTTCTAGTTTGCCTCAGGCTATTTGGGCACAGACTGTAACACATGGAAGCTTGGTGTGAGTGATATCATGGACTGTTTTGAACCATGACGTGGGTGTAATACCATGTGACAACAAATGCCTATATAAGGAGCAGTATCCTTTAGCGGTTATTCAGACGGATGGTGAACAGTGAGTTGGATGGGGTCTTGGTCAATGGATAGTCATATGGAGAGTGAGGACACAGTTGGTCAGTCCGTCAGCTGGAGGTAGAGTAGTGACATGGATACGTAGTCGTCAGTGACCAAATGGATTAAATGTTCGGAGTGTGTTTTGTGTATCTGTTCGGTCGATTTCTTGTGTCAGTTCGGTGACAGCCGAATATTGAGTCGTCGTAATGCAGATCAACAGTTATCAGTGAATTAATTGTAAAGTTAATTGTAAAGTGTGATTATATATTCAAGCCATGATATATCTCGTTTGTGAAACTAAATGTATACTTCACGAAATTAGGTTTGAGGTACCTATACCTGATACCAACACAAAGGAATACGTCATAATAACATTCAAAGCGTTCAAGGTACTGTTAAGTGAAACAGTGAGGGGTAAATTTATTGTACAGCTTGTAAATGTCCGGTCAAGGGGATTTCACATTTAATGCCTAGAGTTCCTTTCAGTTGTAATTTCAGAGTTTGATATTATCATTAAAATTATCGCAGCAAGTCTCACCCGTTAAATTCTACATTTAAAGTATATATTTTGTTTAATATCAAATACAGTTAATTGTTTTATTTCAATGGTAGATCAAGTAACTCAAACCTTAGTTGGGAAACCAAACGAAAATTTTCTTTTCCCAGAAACTGTGTGTTATGCTGTCAAAGTAAGCTTATTACCATACACCCTAGAGATATTCAAGATTCTCATTCTCTTATCGTTACATCTATTTGTTGCTGGCGACTATCAACAATTGTATGTGTAAGTAATCAGGTGAGTACTAATTGAGACTACGTAGTCCGACGATTGAGTGTCTTATTTCGTGTATATTTTAATTCTGTTTCATTTAAATTAGTGAGTGAGCACAAAGTGTCACCACCACGTGGAGCTCGAATAAATCAGAACTTTTTCTGACTGACAGCATACCATAGGTGGATTAAGGGAAGAATATGAACATCTAGGACATCGGAATTATAATCGATAAATGTGAGGAGTGTAATTTTGTGTTACATATTTGTTTTTTGGGTGCATCACAAGAGATTTGATAAGGGAAATCAATTTGAGATCGCGTACTATTACTAGTGAACCACGGATGGTGCTTGTGACAATGCTTGTTGTTTAAAGGGGCCTAACATTGAAGGTCATCGGCCCAACCAAAGATGGACAAGGAAGACAATAGCAAGTCACGTGACGAGGAGGTTATTGCTTCTACGGACATCCAATGTGAGGTTGAGAATAGGAAGCTGGTGAACACGGTGGAAAGTTCTGAAGTAAGTCAGTCAGAAGTTGATAAGCACGCTGAAACACAAAAGGAAATCTCAGGGGGGATGGACTTGCAAATTTTTTATTTGCTGATGTCCAGAATGGAACAAATGATTAGTAGTAGTAGCGAAAATAATAAGAAACAAAAAAGAAGAAGTAATTGATAGCAGTAGCGGAAATATTAATAAACAAATTAACCCCGTATGTAAGCATGTTAACAGCGAAATGAAAGATATGATTAGTAGTAACGAAAATAGTAAAAACAGATAAGTAGTAATATGGAAGAAAAGATTGGTAGTAATAACAAACTTTTTCAATCAACAATAAAATATTTGGGTTAACTGAATCACTAAATTGTAAGGTAGGTACTGAGTTATTAGAGGTAACTGATCAAATATCGAAGTTAGAAAATAAGTTAAATAAAGAGTTTGTTGACATCAGAGGTGAAATGAAGTTGAGTAGGAGCAATCTTCATACTCAGATCGAGCAAGTCAAGGGAACATGTCCAGAGAAGAATAAAAATATCGTACAGTTAATCAATAAGATTTATAGTAATCGGGAATAAATTCACGAGATCGTAGAGGAAAGATGAGACAAAATCCATAATGCAGTTGTGCATGATACCATGGAATGTGTCCTTAGAGTTGAACAGGTGAAATTGAAGCTTGGGCGGGTCAGCGAACTACAAAACAAATAGGAATCTTTCTAACAGAAGGTGACAGCGAAAGAAGAAAAGTTACAGGAAGAACTGAGAATAATAAAAGAGAATGCTGAGAGAGTAGCGGAAGAACAAGATTTGAATTGCCATAGAGTGCTACGGCAAGAAATTAGAGAAGGTCAGATTGCAAGGAAAGTGCTAGTAACGAGTTGTTTATTCAGTAGGGACCAAGAGTTACCTAAGTTTTCTGGAAAACCGTTCAATCCTATGGAATTTATAAAACTAGTCGAGAAAAGATTTGCAAGTAATATCGAATGGGAATACGTTTTGGAGATCTTGTCGGATGCCTTCATCGGTGAAAGTGAAGGATGGTGTCAAGTGTAACAGAATAATGTGTCAGATTTAGGAGAATTTAAAGAGAAGTTCATTGACAAGTTATGGGATGAAAATATACAAGGCCGTGAGAGAGAACGTATTTTGCTTGGTAAATATAGACAACAGGAGGGAGTGTCTATGACTGAATATTTTCTGGTACACGTGCTCATATGCACCGGGAAGAAGTTGATATCGTAAGGATTATGTTTAAACATTATTCTGATGCGATTAGGGAAGCTGCCTGTATGCAAAAAGCCGGTACTATGAAAGAAATAGGGATATTATTAGATAGTTTCGAGGCTCTGAATACCAGCGTAGGTGGTAATGGATCGCAAAATAGAACAATAGAGGAAGGGGTAAACAGGTCTGGTAGTTATCAGAGGAGAGGTGGAATGAAATGAAATGAAATGAAATGTCGTGTGGCCTCCGGAGAGGCGTGGTGCAGGTCTTTTCATTTGACGCCCGTATGCGAACTACGCGTCGTAATGTGGATGAAATGATGATGAAGACGGCACATACACCCAGTCCCCGTGCCAGGGGAATTAACCAATTATGGTTAAAATTCCAGACCCTGCCGGGAGTCGAACCCGAGACCCTGTGACCAAAGGCCAGCACGCTAACCATCTTGCGATGGAGCCGGACAGAGGAGAGGTAATAATTATGATCAGCAGAGAACTAATAGAATTTTCAATGGTGATAGGGGTCAACGGAGTTACGAGGGGCAATCCCGAGATGGGAGGCGTCAGAATATGAATTATGTGAGAAATTCTGGACATAATAGCCAGAGAGATAATAATAGGCCTGATACGAATGCTATCATCGGGCCAGAGCACTTTAAACTCTCAGCGGACTGGATAAGTAGGTCACGTGGACAGTCCGAAGGTATAAGTTGTCAGACACATGTAGGTGGTGTAAATAATTGCGTAGTGAAAGTAGATTTAAGAGAACAACCTGATTCTACCTAAGTAATGATAAGTCAAATGTTTTAAGTAATGATATAGTCATAGATAATAACTGTAGTATTATTTTAGACATAAGAAGTTATCTGTTAAGTGATGTAAGTACTTATAATACTGAGAATATATGTAGTGAGGTACTTACGCCGACGATAGAAATTATGATATGGAGAAGGAAAGTGAAAGTACCATTAGTTTGTTGTAATGAAGGATCATGCATTAGCTCCAAGATTTAAAAGAATGTTCTGAAAGAAAATCTGAATGTAACGGAAATTCCCGTGAGGCAAACTTTCATTATAACAGCTGTTGGTAGTAAGTCACAGAGAGTCAATAAAGTGATAGCGGTAACAATCACGATTGTAGATGAATGTAACTTTCCGTATCAATTACAACTTTCAGCCATGCCTTGTTGTACCAAACCTTGTATATTCGTTTATTTTAGGATCCGATTGGCTTACAAATCATGGGGCTAGATTAGACTTTGATTTAGGTAGTGTTTGTTTCTCCTGGGGACAGCTAGCAGAGGTGTAAAATATGATCGATCTGAGATAGTTGTTGGTAACGTGTGTTCTATTAAATATAGAAAAGTGGTGAATGATGCTTCTAGGGAGAGGAAATGTTTTGACGTGTGTCACGTGTACACACAACGGTATCCGAGGGATAGTCTCTATGAGGCAGTGGTGAGAAGTAATTTAAGTGAATTACAGGAAGATGAATTGTGTTCGATGTTTGTAGAGCATCTAGATGTATTTAGTGATAAGCCAGGATGAACACACGTGTATGAATACAAATTTGTAGTACATGACCATTCATCATTGTTGGACCTAAATACCCCATTCCACTTAAATATGCTAGTACCGTCGATGAACAAATAAACATTATGCTGGATTACGGAATCATTGAACCATCTTGTAGCCTCAGTATTAATCCTTTAACTGTCGTTGTCAAGAAGGATGGGTCTGTAAGGTTGTGTATCGATGCCAGGCTGGATAATAAGAGAACTGAGGCAGATGAACAGAGGCCTGAAACAGTGGAAGAACGTATTCAGCGTTTCGAAGGGAAAACGTTGTTTTCTATCATGGATTTGTTTTCTTCATTTTGGCAAATTCCCCTCAGAAAAGAGGATCAACCGCAGCTTATGCATATAAGGACTGTTTGTATCAATTTGCCGGGTTTCCATTTGGGTCAAAAACATCTTCCGCAGCGTTGATTCGTGCTATGTCTAGAGTTTTAGGTCGGGATACAGTGGATTTTTAACTATGAACATTGAGGACGTGGTAATAGCATCCCACATTTTGAGGACCACATTGAACATTTGGACATTGTTTTACAGAAAATTAGAGAGGGGCGCTTCACATTGAAACTAGATAAGTTGACAAATTGGACACAACAGGTTACATTTTTGGGGCACACTCTATCTGCACAGGTGTTAAAACCAGAACAAACGAGATTAGAGAAGATTGACAACACGAGTACTCCACGTAATGTTAAACAGTTAAAATCATTTTTAGGGGTTTGTAATTATTTTAGACGTTTCGTTATTCAATATGCAGCGCTGTTAGAGGCATTTACAGCATTATTGAAAGGCGGGGCTGAATGGAAGTAGACGGTGGGACATGATGAGCCATTTCTTATGCTGAAGAAAGTTTTCTTTTTTTTTTTTTTTTGCTAGTTGTTTTACGTCGCACCGACACAGATAGTTCTTACGGCGACGATGGAACAGGAAAGGGCTAGGAGTGGGAAGGAAGCGGCCGTGGCCTTAATTAAGGTACAGCCCCAGCATTTGCCTGGTGTGAAAATGGGAAACCACGGAAAACCATTTTCAGGGCTGCCGACAGTGGGGTTCGAACCTACTATCTCCCGAATACTGGATACTGGCCGCACTTAAACGACTGCAGCTATCGAGCTCGGTAAGAAAGTTTTCAATGATTACGTTATGTTAAAATACCCTATGCTTTTAGCGAGTTCATACTCATGACCGATGCATCGGAAAATGGTGTTTCTGGATGTTTGTGCCAGAGGGATGATGAAGGGAATTTCGGTATTACTTCCTTGGCAAGTCAGGGACTCAGTTTGACAGAAAAGAGGTATACCATTACGGAAATTTATTTCTAGGTCATTATTAATTCGTTAAGTAAATTTAGGGCATATGTAATTGGAAATAAGCTTAGATATGCACAGATCACCAGGCATTAGTATTTATTAAGTCATGAAAGTTAACGAGTGATAGAATGGCAAGATGAATTTTGGCTATCAGTGAATATGACTTTCTTATTCGACATATTAAGGGTATTGTCTTGGCCGATTTCGTGAGTAGGAATCTATCAGGCGGTACGGAGTCCAGGTATATAGAGATAAGAGAAGGAATACCGGTATGTGTTGGTAGTGTAACTGACAACATGATAGAACGGGATCGGTTACGTTATCTCATTTTGGAACAAGAGAGGGAGGATGAGATATATGCTTTCGTGACCTTCCTAAGAGATAAGGAGGCAGATGTTTCATTTAAGGAAGGTAAACATGAGTACATAATAAAAAGTAGTTTCCTCTCAAGGAAGTGTCATTCTGGTCAATTGAAAGTTTGTGTACCAAAGTCATTATAGGAAGATATGATTTAGTATTACCATAAAGAACTCGGTCATTTTGGGGCAAACAAAGTTATTTATGCAGTTCAAGGGAATTTTGTGTGGTGAAATACGGGAAGGATTATTATGAAATTACTTGCGCATTGTGATCTATGCCAACGCAGTAAGTATCTTAACAGAATGTTAGAGGGGTCATAACAGGTAGTCATTGTAGAGAAGCCACGTCAACTTGTATACGTAGATCTGTTTGGGCAACTAGTAAAATCTCGGTATGGATACCGTTATGTATTGTTTTGATCGATGCCTTCAACAACTATGTCAAAATACAGAGTGAATCAAAAATGCCGCACTTAGAGGTCGGCATGCGATTCCTCATCCCATTGCAAGACAAAAGTTTCTATTGCCAAATCGGATTTGGTGCTGTTGGAACAAGAGTCGAAAACGAGAAGCTTGCAACACGGTCACATCCTGCAGCGCATCGGAATGTAATAGAGAAACGTACATCATTCCGCTCTACCGTACCTGCCGTCGCTCACTGAGTAGACGGCTGGGTTATCAAACCCACATGCACCAAGGAGCTACGGCCCGAAACTACGTCAGGTTGTTTGTGTTTTCTTTTGTGTGTGTGACGTCAGGTCCCTAGTTCCCTGTCGTGTAACTGCGTTTGTATGCATGACATTTTGTTGTTACATGACAGTGTGATCCATTCAACCGAATACATGAGTCGACTAACCACGCAATGCACAACCATAACTGGTCCTGTCAAGTGCATGTAGGGCGGCTTCCTCATGAAGAACAGAAAAGGCGAATATGTCGATATGCTTTTAGTGTTGGGTGCACCCTATAACCAAGCTTCTGCTGCTGCTCGTGAGTATGCAGCACGGTACCCTCAAAGGCCCCAACCCGATAATAATGTTTTTCGTCGACTCGAGCAACGCCTGCGGGAAATCGGTAATCTTAGTCCACAAGTAGTGGACAGAGGTCTTCCAAGGACTAGACGTACTCCACAAACAGTGGATGACATTCTTGAAGCCGTTCACCAACCACCTCTGCGAAGTACCCGTGATATTGCAAGGCAGTTCCAGGTATCTCAAACACTGGTTGTTGACGTGTAGCACGATGTAAAACTGCATCCTTATCATTACATACTCGTATTAACTCAACACCAGCGGCCAGAAGACCGCATTCAACCAGTAGAGTTCTGTGAATGGCTTTTGCAACAAGTTGAATGTAACGAACATTTTATGAAGAATGTGACATGGAGTGACGAATGTAGCTTCACTCCGGAAGGTATATTCAACCATCACAACAGCCATTATTGGTCTGACCAGAACCCACATGGCACCCATGAACGTGGCTTTCAGGCACGCTTTGGCATAAATGTGTGGGCCGAACAAGTTGAATGCGCCCCGCTATCGTACGTTTCTGGGCAATACTTTTAGAAAACCTTCCACTTGGTGTTCGGCGACAAGTATGGTTTCATCACTTTGGAATAACTGTGCATAACTATTTAAATGAAGGGTTTCCAGGGAAATGGATTGGTCGTGGAGGTCCAATGTTCTGGCCTCCACGTTCCCCGTATCTTAGTCTTTATAGTACTCCACCCATGGATGTACAAGACCTAATAATTCGCGTGCATGCTTCATCGGCAATGATGGATGCAGGTGTGTTGCGTAGGGTCCTGAAAAGTATGTTTCAGCGAGAGGCGAAGTGTTTGCAAATGTAAGGTGGTCGCTTTGAATATCTGCTGTGAAGTGAACGTTGCTCTTAAGTGTACGTACCGGCTCTGTGAAGATAGGACTGGACGTCACACGTACGCTTAAGAATTATTGTGCGTAGCATAATGGGCAATCCAGTGTAGCCTACCTAGTGTACTGTAATTCTGTTTCCTTGTACCGCATTGCATAGAGACGATGTTACTGTATCCACTATTATGTTCTACGTATTGGCTTTATTTTTTCCATGCACGAAACAAAATGGTCGTTTACACTGTAGGAACTTCATGTTATGTTTGAATGTTTAAATAAAGGTAACTGTAACGGTAAGGCAGGGCATAGTGTATTGCATAGTGGAGGTGAATATTATATAAAATTTGATACATTGACTGAAAGAAAGTTAGCGCAAACGCGAGTCGAACATCGGCGCGTCCGCACAACCGGCATTTATGTCATTACCTCATCTCACTGAGCTAATGAGACAGCTCTGCCAAACCGCCGAGTTCATGTGACCTGCGCTTGGCCACGCTGCAATCCGTTACAGCGTTGCCAGAGCCTCGTTCCTTAATTCGCATTTCTATTAAAATTTTGGGGGGACTAAGATTTGTATGATAAAATTTTGACCTGAATTTCGACGAGGAACCGTATGCCGACCTCCACGTTCGGCATTTCTTGTTCAACCTGTATATCCCCTGAGAAAAGCTACTGGAATGGGTTTCCTGAAGCAGTTTACTGACAGATATATTTCTGCGTTTGGATGTTATTGTTATGTGTTTAATTTTATGGTTTACTTTTAGATTGTTTTGTTTCGCGTTAATTGAACTTTGGCCTTGTGGCAGTCTAGATTCTCTCGGAAACAGTTAATGATTTCAAATTAATAATAGAAATAAGTGATGAATGCATGTATTTTAGCGTCGTGCCATACATATGGGGTTCATTATACCAGCTGTCACTGGGCCTGCCACCAATCAGCCTGGTGATCCCGAAAAATGTTGATTAACCTCGATATCGGTCAGTTTGGACAGTTTTTTCTTCACCACTTCTCATACCCGACGTCGATGGTTGCCAATGGGGGGTGAGAATTTATTAAACGGCATCCAGAGTGTCACAATTTATCACAGCGGCCCAAAAAATCTATTGATTAGACTCTAATATCGGCTATTTTTGATATTTTTTTACATGTCATCCCTCCTCTACGGTTGCTAGAGGTATTGTTTCCAGGTAAGTTCGTAAGTGATATGTACCAAGGTTGTTTGAGAATTGTTATGGAACAAAATCTGGTTGAGTTTAGGCATGCTGCTGGGGCTGAAAGTGGATTTGAAGTGTCATGCGGAGTACCACTATTAATTTCAGAGACCACGAAAACTATGGATTCGACACTTTGTTCGCTTTCGATTATTTTTGTACGTCACCCCTCCAATAGGGCTCTTAGGGGTGTCTTACGCCTTCAGTATCTTAAGTCCTAGTGTCACTATTCGTCTGAGCGACCCCGAAAACTGTGGATTCGACACCAATATTGGTCGTTTTCGATTATTTTTATGTCGCCGCTTCTTTAGGGGTAATGGGGTGCCTTACCCCACAGCATTTTTTCCAGATAATCTATGTCAAAGCCCTCGATTCTTATCAGTGCAAACTGACTTTTGTACAGGTTGTATATAATTGTTCTTTCTCCGTATCTGATTCCGATCACGTTCAGTATCTCAAGTAGTTTGGTCCAATCAACAATATTGAATGCCATTTCGAGATCTAAAAACGGCATGTACGTAAACTTGTCCTTCGTAATTCGATCCTCTATGATCAGACGTAAAGTCACTATTGCTTCACGTGTTCTTACATTTCTTCTGAAGCCAAAGTGATTTTTTCCAACTCAGTTTCAACTTGTCTTCCCATTCTTCTCTAGCTAATACGTGTTACAATTTTGCAAACGTGAAATACGAAACTAAGGACGTGATAGTTTTCACACTTGTTAGCACCTGCTTTCTTGGGAATAGGTATAACAATATTCCGTCTGAAATCGGATTGCACTTCTACTGTCACACACATCTTACACACTAAAACGGAATAACTTCGCAATGCTCGTTTCTCCTAATGCAATCAGTAATTCAGAGGGAATATCATCAGTTCCAGGTGCCTTGTTTTATATACAGCACTCTCATAGCTTTGTTGAAATATGGCCTGGAAACTGGGTCTTCCATTTCATCAGTATCAACAGCCTCTTCTTGTTCCAGCACCTGGATATCTACGTATTTCACTTAATACAACTGTAGGATATGTTCTCGCCAACTTTCCTGCCTTGCCTTCTTTCCCTGGAAGTGTTTTATTGCCTGATCTCTTAATATTCATACACATAGATTTCCTTTTTTCAAAGGTTTCCTTTATTTTTATGTATGCAGCATATACCTTCCCTACGACTATACAACCTTCAACATCCTTGCACCTTTCTTTCTGCTATACTTCTATATCTCTCCTGCACTTTCTATCTACTTCATTCTTTAATAGCCTGTATTGTTATTTGCTCTACATTTCTTTTGCGTTCGGGTTCAGTATCTTCCAAGTTATCCGCTGATCCTTACTTGATTCTTACAGTCTTAACCTTTCTCAAGCACTCTACTGATCTCATTGTTCACGTTTATCTAACTTTCATCTATTGTGTTTCCTTCAGCTATTCGTTCAGTCGTTGTGCAGAATGTTTCTTGATACAATATCTCGCCTTGGTTTCTTTCAACTTTTCTATATCCCGTCTCGTTTCATTCCTTTCCTTGATGTTTTGAATTTCAAGTGACATTTAATCACCGACAAGTTGTGGGCCAGAGTCCACGTATTCTCATTGGGAAGTCTTGCAGTCCAACACCTGGCTTCTGAATCTGTGCCTAATCATGATACATTATTAAATAATTACTGACGTGAAGATAGGAAATTATGTGTAATCGCTTATCATGAGACATGAAGTTCAGTGGCATTACGTATTACTCTGCACATCGAGGTGAGGCAGTAAACTAGATTGACGGTTATCAGTGTTAGTGTAAGTCAGTGAGCTCATTACCACTCACGTTACCAGTTGTGGCGTATCGTAATTTAGCACAGTGAGTTCGCTACACATTGTGCAAATAATATATTATATGCGGAGTCTAGTGAATATCATTCTGTGGCATGAACAAGCTGCTTTTTATTAGTGAATTTTAAATAAGAGACAATTTAGTTTTGTTATTTTCGACGTAGGACATTCGCGGGATTTTCACATTCTGTAATAGCAAGCTCCTGCCAGAGATTGTCAGCATTTTTTAAGATCCGAATTTTGGCCAACAATGGTCGGCATAGAACAAGGCTATATGTACAATTATTCACTCTTCTAAGAAACTCTTCATTCTTTCACTTCTGATCATTCTCGATTTCTCGGATATGGTAAGTTTGGGCAATATTATTGGTATCTTCATTTGTGGGATTATCTCACCTATTAGAAATTGTTAGGAGTTTATACACCACAGTCTATTTTAACACATTAAGATCAAAACGCGCATAAACTATTGCATGGCGTTTCCAAGTCTGTTATCGTTGATATGTCCCTAAATATTACAACTCCGTAAGTAACATGAAATTCCAGGAGTTCACTTTGACGTTCGATCTTAGAGTGTGACTCATTCCTCTTATTGTAATTGCAGAC
The DNA here is from genome assembly GCF_040414725.1 of Anabrus simplex. Lineage (NCBI taxonomy): Eukaryota > Metazoa > Arthropoda > Insecta > Orthoptera > Tettigoniidae > Anabrus > Anabrus simplex. Next base: position 764,782,361 of record NC_090266.1, read on the forward strand.
CTCCTTAAAAAGTAAAATTGCTCTTCTATATCACGTTTAATTAAATAAATATAAGTTGTACGATAACCACGACCGGATTTACATGGTTGATGCTATAAATGAAAGCCGCTAGATTTAATAAAAGATCAAAATTGTCGTTTTAACTCAAGGAATGGTTTGGAAAGATTTAGTTGAATGTTTTTCTCATTTTCATTTCTGAGCCTGGGTGGAAGTAAGTCTTCAGCTAGTCGAGTGGGAGGAAGAACTACGTGATCGCCTGACATATGGCAGGTTCGAAAACGCTTGGCATATGGCTGCTCTATTCCCTTGGAGATTTCAGTGCATTCAGATTGTCTTCGCTTGCGTCTACATTACCTACGATGAGTACAACACGCTAGGATTGCCGCAAAAACGTGTTCGTGTTTTGCCATAAATCAATGCCAAAACCAAACCTTTAGAAAATTAGAACTCATCTGTTTAAGCCCGGTACTACTCATGATGGAAAATCTGACAGATGTACAGGCAAATGTGTCACTTCGCAACAAGACATGAGAACTTATTGAACCTTGTTCTTATCTGGCAACATTTGGACTGATTTGAGATAGAAAAGGTTGTTACATCCAACCATCGAGCTGTAGAATTCACTTTATCTTTTCCGCAAGTTACGCACCCCGTGCCGCAAAGGAAGTTAATGTTCGCATGGACTAAGGCCGATTTTTCTCGAAAGAGAGATCTTCTTTCGTTGTGTTCTTGGAATTTAATCGAAGATTCCCTCTCCGTCGATGAGGCGTTAACACTTTTTTTACGACCTCCTTCGCGCTGTAATAAAAGACACTACCGTCCCTGATAGTCAGCACGCGGAAGTACCAATACTGGTACGACACGAAGGTAAGAGATAAATTAAATGAAAACGAAAGGGCAGGAAGGAAGTTTCAAAAAACGGGTCATGGTAGTGCTTACGTGCAATTTTCTATCATACGGAGTGGTGTCTGAAATGTAAGGATAGCTTCGTGTTAGTGTTGTGGATGATATTGTTGTGAGTGGAATGCGAGTTGTAGGAATGCAGGGAACAGCACAAACACTCCATCCCGGAGCCCAGATAATTAGCCATTTAGTCCTAAATTTCCATATCCCGGCCGGGGATCGAAACGAGGACTCCGAGGACCTGCGGCCAAGAGCTGACCAGTCAGCGACGTAGTCCTTTGCCTTGATTCAGGATGACAGTCAAGAAGTGCTTACACTTCTAAATATCAGTAATGAAAGGAATAATCTTAAATTATTCGAAAGAAAGTCAAGTGTCACAACGAAATTACGCTGTAAATAGAAATACTGGAAAGAAGGTAGTGTACTTGATGTGAATTGAACGCGTGTAGGCGGTCCCCTTCCCCTGCCTATTGGTCCATTAGTCCACACAAGAACCAAAACATTCCCTCTCCTCGCAGTGAGTCTGCACAGACCACAACTGTTCCACCCTCACTAAGACTAGTTTAATTAACAATCTTTCCTCCATTAGTTAAACAAGGCTCTGGCCGCCATCTTCTTCACACTAAGTTTACCCATCTTTGTGTAGCTGAAGGAATAACTAACTACGGGTCACATCAAAAAGTTATCTAGTCTCTTTGGAGGTAATTTAGAAAGATGTGTTATTTACACGGACAGATCACGCCATAACAGTGAAAACAAAGTCAGGGATATGCCAATATAGACTTTTTTAATCTTTATACTAAATCCTTTTTTTAGATCAACTGATACTGTTTTATCCCACATCTCGTGGGAGGAAATTTTCTGACAGGGTAATTGTGCCATGAATATTATTGTAGTTGTTGATTACTAGAGGCTACGGGAAAAAAATCCATTTTGTAATACAGTGTACCTGAATACATAATTTCGGTTATATGTGAAACAGAACTAGTGAGCGTATTCTGTGGCAAATTAAATGAAGGAATGTAAAAATAATTGTCTTGTACCTTTATATTGACGTAACATCTCAAAGTCAAATATTTACAGACGTGATTCACTTTGCACTAGATGATGCACTTCTCTATTAGAACGTTGCATATACTGATATGACACAGGGTTTAAGCAATTTGGTGAATCCCCGAGCTGTATATTAACTTACATCAGGACTGGCCTAGGAAAGGACATGAACACACAAGCACAAAAATAACAACACAATAGATCTGATCGTCAGCCAGTGTTACCAGATCTCTTAAGTTACTTCTCCACATTCATTGTTGGTTGTACGTTCGGATTACATCATCTCTCCCCTCCTGTTGAATTCAAAACTCACCCTTTACTGCATTATTCAAAGGGATATTCCCGAACTGCATTTAGAATAAGTTCAGGATGGTATATCACAGTCAGTTGTGGCCAGTTCAGTTTGTGACTTCGTGTCATGTGCACAAGTTCATATCATGCGTTCAAATACCGGTAAATATAAGGATTTAAGCGGTTTCAAAATCGCAACAGAGAACGTAAAAAGAAATAATATGTAAAATGTTGCAAAAATTCATTGGTTCTTTAAAAGAGCAGATGAAGATTATTTTCCAGTTTCCGGTAGCTACTAGTGTTAGGTCTTGTTAAAATTTCGCGTCCGGCGCGTCTCTTGAAAATGTGCGAACTAAGCACAAGATTCAGGGGAACGCAATATTTGTGTTAGGGACATTTCAGTACACAGAGTTATTCTGAAAGATAAATGCAATTGACACTGATCTTGGCCGGTAGATTGGTGACCTAGAAAAATATTTGGAAATAATAAAAAATTGATTCAGAAGCTCACTAGCCGAAAGGCCGTTTTTCGAAGAACCATGCAGCAAATAAATCATTTAACTCTGAATACGAGTATAATACTATACACGTTTAACGCCAAGACATTGCTCAGGGAAGAACACGAAACTACCCACAGGGCGTTCAATTCTTCTACGGGAGAAGGGTATATTTCTCATAAGAGATACCGACAGTAATACGAGAGTAAATATAAGCTTCAAATATCCAATAAATGAAAAAACTTGAATACCATCAACTCTAATATTTATTCATAATTATATATTCAGAGATAACAACGGACAAATTGATGATAAAATTAAATTGATTGCTTTCATCCATACTACCCATGATTTTGGTCAATTTATATCCCTGATTGGTTAGAGATATTTGGACAAACACGACTGAAAATCTTTAAAAAGGTTATAATTATCCTCTCGTCATATTAATGATTATTGATTAATTATTTTATTAAGATAATGTCGAAATAATTGAAGGTTGGGAAATTAGATTGTGATACACAAAAATTTATAATTGAATTTTAAATGAGATATCCCGAAATATACTCATCTTCAATAAAATTAATATTTGTGCTTAGTACGGCTGAATGACGCTTCCTCATATGCCTTAAAATTATTCCTTCCCAAATTATATAAAATTAAATGTCTTATGTATATTCCACTTCAAATTGTGTGAATCAGGTAACTCATCAATAACCTTTGTATTAATTTCATTTTAATTGCGTGAAAACTAAATCTAGAATCATTATCAAAGTTGTTATTTCAGAGTGATTTATTAAGTAAAGACACTTGGATCAAGTCAATAAATGAAATCATCAGCATCCGGGAATTTAACACTTTAATAGAAATCCCCATTAGCAAATAATTTGAATAAATAAATACATAGTCCTACACAACACATACAGTAGATATGACAACGATGAATCCAATTCCCCAATATTCTCTCGTACTCGAAGTTCTGGGTTCGATCTACGATGAGGAATTTCCTGAAATGAGTACGCGAAATCTTCTCAACCAAGTAATCTACGCTAGCTACTTATTCAATTCTATAACATTAATCCTCTCTGAATTAATATTAGATGAAAAAATTACAACGACACGTTCAAAACGCATTAAATTTTCATGAGGACAGATTACCACCATTTTTAATTATCTGTACATATCTTATTAATCCAATATTAGACACACGAGCACACGTTTCTAAATCCATTTTACTTCTTTGACGACACAACTCGATTATCCCATATCAACTTAAATTCTTTCCGGATTCTAGCCTCCTTCTTAAATCATATGCACCAAGAGAATAATATCTGTGTACATACACATACATAATCATTATATACCTTTATATCTTTCAGCGTTCAGTCAGCAAGCCCGTGTGAATTTACCAAACGTCGCCACAATCCTCGAGTAGCAATTAGTGCTTTGGCCTCATTTAGTTCTACAACTCGTATATTTAAATCGTTAGTAACTGAGTCTAACAATCGTCGCCTTGGTCTCCCTCCATCTCTTACCCTCCATAACTGGGCCCATTATTCTTCTAGGTAACCAATCTTCCTCCATTTTAGACATATGACCACACGAACGAAGCAGGTCTATGCATACAGCTTCATCCATCGAATTTATTGTTATCTTGGCGTTTATCTCCTCATTCCGAGTACCCTCCTGCCGTTATTTCCACTTGTTTGTACCAGCAATCATTCTTGCTAATTTCATGTGTGTTACTTCTAACTTATGAATAAGATATCCTGAGTCCACCCAGCTTTCGCTCCCCTAAAGCAAAGTTGATCTGAAGACAGACCTATGTAAAGATACTATCGTCCGGGAGCTGACTTCCTTCTTACAGTATACTGTTGATCGCAACTGCGTGTTCACTGCATTAGCTCTAATGCACCTTGATTCAATCTCACTTACAGTATTTCCATTCTGGTAAAACAAGCATCCTAAATACTTAAAATTATCTACGTGTTCCAGCTTTGTATCATCAATCTGATATTCAAATCTCTCAGATTTTCGATCTACAGACATCAATTTAGTTTTCGAAAGGCTAGTTTTCATACCAGTCATTGCACCCATTCTTAAATTCCAAGATGTTACACTGCAGGTTTTCAGCACAATCTGCCATTGAAAACAAGTCGTCAGTATAGGCCAGGCTGCTTATTATATTTCCACCTGAGTGAATCTCTCCCTGCCACTTTATACCTTTCAGCAGATGATCCATGTAAACTATGAACAGCAAAGGTGAAAGATTACAGCCTTGTCCAACCCCCGTATGTACCCTGAACCAAGAACTCATTCTACCATCCATTCTACAATCAATTCTCACTGCAGCTCAATTGTCAACATAAATGCCTTTGATTGATTTTAATAATCTGCCTTTAATTTCGTATTTCCCCAGTATGGCGAACGCCTCTTCCCTCTGTACCCTGTCACATGCTTTCTCTAGATTTACGAAACATCGGCATAACTGTCTATTCCTCTCTCAGAATTTTCCAGTTACCTGCCGCATACTGAAAATATGATCTTGTCAGCCGCTCCGTGGTCTGAAATAATAGTGGTATTCATCCAAGTTTCTCTCAACCACTGATCGCACCCTCCCTTGCAAGATGCCAGTGAATACTTTGTCTGGTATATTAATCAATGCGATACCTCGATTGTTGTTGCAAACCTTCCTGTTCCCTTGCTTACAGATAGGTACGATTACTGATTTTGTCCAATATAAAGGTACCTTACCAACACTCCATGCTAATCTAACTTGTGTGACTGGAATGAATGAATGATCGAATGAATATGAGTTAGAAAAGTGTAATGAATTTTTGTGTAGGTTATTATTTACTATATAATATGTACGCAAACTCTGCTCTCAACGATGTATCACTACAGTGGTTAAGTGTAAGAGAGGGCCAAGAGTCCTAACTTCGCCACCTACAAACGCATAATAAATAAATAAATAAATAATCTTATGACTCTATGAAGCCATTCCATCTCTGCCTTCCCACTATACATCATAATTTCACGTCTATTTTCATCTATCCCTGCTGCTTTATCACAACGGAGTTTATTTACCTCATTATCCACTTCCTCAAGCGTAATTTCACCAACATCATTTTCCTCCTCCCCAAGAGATCGGTTGTTCGCTACCCCACCAGGAACATTTTCTTTTACGCTGAGAAGATTTTCAAAATATTCCCTCTAGTGATTCCCTGGGATCAATTATGAGTTCACGTGAATCACTCAAAAACTGTTCATTTTCTTTTTCCCTCCCTTCCTAAGATTCTTTACTATTGTCCAGAAAGGTTTCCCTGCTGCTTGACCTAGCCTTTCTAGGTTATCACCAAAATATCCCCACGGCTTCCTTTTGGATTCAATTACTATTTGTTTCGCTCTGCTTCTTTCATCTACGTAAATTTCCCTGACTAGATCAGCCCTTGTTTGGAGACATCTCTGATAAGAATTCTTTTTACGTTTACAAGCTGCTCTCACTTCATCATTCCACCAAGATGTTCACTATTCCCCATCTTTGCACACAGTTAGTTGTTCCTAGACATTCCTTTGATATTTATACTACAGCATCCCTGTACGCCACCCATTCTCTTTCTATATCCTGAACCTGCTTACTGTCCACTGTTCCTAACTTCTCACTAATAACATCCATATACATCTGTCTAACTGTCTCTTCCTGAAGATTTTCCAACATAATTCGTTTTAAGACAGATTCCACTTTCACTATCATAGGCTTAGAGGTACTTAGTCCACTACAGATCAGATAGTGGTCTGTATCATCGAAAAATTAACGGAAAAAGTTACGTTCCTACAAGATTTCCTGAATTCGATGTCGGTTAAAATATAGTCTATAATGGATTTTGCACCCATGCCTTCCCATATGTAGCTGTGAATAGCCTTATGTTTGAAGAATGTATTTGTAACTGCTAAACCCATAGTAGCACAGAATTCCAGTAAACGCTTCTCATTCCTATTAGCTTCCATATCTTCTCCACATTTAACAATCACGCTTCGCTATCCTTCAGTTCTATTTCCAACACTCGCATTGAAATAGCCCATTAACACTATCCTGTACTTGCTGTTCACCATGACTATGATTCATAAAACTTGTCAACTTGATCCTCATCTGCACCCTCACAAGTTGATTACACTCAGACAATTCTCATCCTAATTCCTCTAACTGCCAAAGCTATCAACAACATTCACTCATTTGCGTTCCTAACATAAACTACGTTGCGTGCAATAGTATTGATGATGAACAGCCATACTCCACCCTCTGCCCTTCCCTTTTTAACACCGGTCAAGTACAGTTTATGCTATCCTGTCTCTTCCGCGTTATCTGCACTTATCCGAACATCACTTACTCCTAGCACATCCAGATGCAACCCCTTTGCTGCACAGCCAGTTCTAATTTCTATCTTCCGTTAGCCCCATTAATATTGAAAGCTCCCCATCGAATTCCATCTCGTTTGCGAAGTTGTTTCCAAGGAGTGTATCGCCAGTTAAATAGGAGTGGGAATTCGTTACTCCCATAGGTCCGAATCCTGCTCAAAATGTTCTGAGCTCGGTAAATTCGTGAAGGAGAATGCTACCCTACTTACACTCGGTCCAAGTGAGGATATCTCCTCTAACTAGTTAGGGACCACTGGTGGATAGTATAGTCCTGGCCGCCTGAGCACAAGGAGGACTCAGAATATGCCCGAGATGCCCACTCCCATTCAGTAGCAATTCGTATCCCGACTCTCAGGACCATTTAGGAGGCAACTCAGCCTTTGGCCATGGTTCACCAACTTGGACGTTACCACCCTAACCCACACCATGAACCAATAACAGTAGATCCATCCTAATTATAACTTCATCATGAACGTTGCATTAATACCTTTAATACACTACAGTACGTGAACGTGCCTTGATATTCCTACATACAACTCATTCTTCATTTAGTATTGATATAAATAGTCGTATCAGTCATATTGTAGTTCGTAACTTCGATTACCAGTCCAAAGGTCTGCTAAATTCTTCATCATTGTTCCTCAAGCATGTACACATCGGTAATTTAGATCAATTATTCATTATAAAGTTATGCAGTCATGAATAAGCAAGTAAACGGAACGGATGTGCTGAGTGAGTGCTGAGGAATGGGGAACACCTTGCAGCAATATAGAGCTGCGATAGGAAGTTGCCAGAGCAGATGGAAGAATAATGATTTAAAGGGCAAGAAGACGAAGGTTACGAAAGAGGGGATAATGGCAGCGATGCTTGTTGCAGTGGTGGTGGCAGTATTGCCAATGATAGGGGGAGTGGAGACGAACCCAGGACCAGGTATAGTCAACGTGGGCGCTCTTGGATGGGGAGAAATGGAGTCAATAAAGGAGCTGGTTAAGGAGGCTTGTCAGGCAGGCCAAGTACGGGATCTGATAAAGAACCAGGCTGAGGATATCAAGCAATATATCAAGGAGGAGATGAAAGATCTAAAGGGGAAGGTGGAGAACAGCAGAGAAGAGGTAGAAATGCTGCGGAAGAAGGGAAAAAACTTCGAGGAGGAGCTGGTAAAAGTGAAGATGGAAATATTTAATGGTGATCAGGAAAGAAGAAGGAAAATATTTTTATTTATAGAATTCAAGAAGGGGCCAGAGGAAATAAAGTGGACTTAGTGTACAAGGTGGTGGATGTGGTGCAAAACAAAATGAAGATCAACTTCAGCGAGATTGACATTGATGATGTTTACAGAGTGGGGAGAAGGAAGGGAAGTAGGCCCATTAAAGTGTCGCTATTATCCACCCCGAAGGCGGATATTGTGCTAAGGAACGCAGGAAAAATTAAAAGGGGAGGAGGTATGGTTGAAGAGTGATATTGGCAGTGAAGCAATGAAAGAGCTGAGAATTCTGAGAAAACGTCTTTGGGTAGCGAGAAAACAAGGTTTGAGAGCACATATTAGAGACCGACAGTTGGTAGTTGGAAACGGCCTGTGGTCACGTGTGTGGGGAGTGAACAAGCTTCAGGAAATGGATGTCAGACATCAGCAAGTTAGCGAACAAGAGGAGGGTGAAGGTGAAAGGGAAGACGAAGCTAGTGCCGAGTATGCTGACGCAGTAGTGAATAACTGTGACATAGTGACCGAAGTCCAGTGCCCAGAGGTGGAAGGAGCGTCGGGTAGATCACTGAGTAAGGAGAGGCTGGTGCTGTCACACGCAAGTAGAGCTGTGGAAGGAGAAGAAAGACGCCGAGAAGGTCTGGGTAGGAGAAGGAGCCTAAGCTTAAAAGACTTATGGGGTAAGAAAAACAAAGGTCAGGGTGACAAGGTCAGAAAGGAGAGTGCCAAAATAAATAAAAAGGAAGAAGGGATAGCTGATATAGAAGGAGCGAGGGTAACCAGAAACAGAATGATCAACACATGAGAAGGAAATAAATGTAAGGGAGGAAGGGTAGAAGAGGGAGAGGGGAATAAATAGGTATATTGGAAAATAGGATTTGTAAATATTTAAGGGGTACTGAGTTAATTAGGCAACGGGGGAGTGATAAAAGTAGTGAAGAGCTTTGACATTGTGGCACTTTTGGAGACATGGTTAGGAGAAGCAACGAGTTTGACCTGGAAAGGGTATGTGATAAGGAACATAACTATGAAAAAACGAGTGAGGAGAGGTAAAAATCCAGGTGGAATAGCTTTACTAATAAAGGATGACATTTGCGACATGATCGAAGTTTTAGAAAATCAGATTGAAGGGGTGATTTGGGTGAGGTTAACCTACGTGAGGGCGAGCCGAAAGAGGTATGCCTGGCCATTTTATACAACCACCCCAGTGGTTCTATGTACGCAAATGATAGTTCCTTTGAAGCGGTGATAGTGGAAATTAGTGGGATAAAAGAAACGTACGAAGAAGCGGGGATGATTTTGATGGGCGACTGGAATGCGAGAATAGTGAACATAAGCCCCTTATATAATAAGGTGGCGAAAGGAATCAGGAGGGCTGAAAGATAATGGAATAAATGGGTATGGACAGAAACCGCTTGAATTATGTTCGGCAAGCAATTTTTACATTCTGAACGGATGTTGGACTGGGGATAACGAGGAGGGAGTTGACATATATTACAAAGCAAGGAGGGAGTCTTGTTGACTTGGTAATCAGCTCGGAGGAAATGTTGGTGAGCATAAATAAAATGGACGTGATTAACTGGGCTGAATCTCACCATGCCCTGATATATATAAACCTGAGGAGAGGGGAACACGGGGATATGTTGGGAAGAAGAACGAGTGATAGAGAAAATGGCATGAGTCTCATTAAATATAAGTGGACAGAGGAGACTAAAACAAGACTTGATGAGTATTTACAAAATGAATTCCAAATTATTAATGTAGGGTGCGAAGTAGCATTGAGTTGTAATAACATGGGCAGGGCCTTAGAGCTAGTAGAATTCCACATTAAGAGGGTAGCAGAGGTGATGCGTCATAGGGGAAAGGGTAGAAGAGACAGAAGGGCGGTTTTGTAGTGAGTGCAAGGGACTGAGAAGAGTAGTTCTAAGGGCGCTGAAAGACTTTAGGAAGCACGGAGGGAGGAGGAAAGGGAAAGGTTTTGTAGACTGAGGAGGGAATACAAGGCCAAGATAATAGAAAGGAAAAAGTTATGGAAAAAGGAACAAGTGGAAGTTATCAATAGGGAATGCAAAGGGAAGGAAAGTGAAAAGGTATGGGAGAGAATGAGCAAAATTAATAGGGGGCAGAGGAGGGATAGTAAACCTAAAATTGATTTTGAAATATGGATGGAATATTTCAGAAAAATTGTTGGGAGGGAAGGATTGATGGAAGGGGGAGAGAGGGATGAAGGCGATTGGGAGGGAGCTGGCAGTAGAGAATTACGAGTTGGATAAAGAAATATCAGGGGAAGAGATATTTGAAGTGCTAGGCAAAGCAAAAAATAGGCCAGCTGGGGGTGAAAACGGAATAACAAATGAACTTTGGTAAGAAGCGATAAATAATATGATTAGGGAGTGTACAGTAAAGTTATTTAATAAGGTGTTCGAATGTACCTATTTTCCGAGAGAGTGGCAAAAAGGGATCATATGCACTATCTATAAAACTAAAGGAGTGAGGAGCAACCCCAGCAACTATAGGGGCATAACTCTATTAGATGCATTGAGTAAGGTGTACACATGTGTATTAGCGAATAGATTGAGTAAATGGGCGGAAGAGTTTTCCATTTTACCTATCTACCAGAGTGGGTTCAGGAAGGGACGTAGAACAATGGATAACGTGATGATAGTGAAGACAAAAATTGGTAAGTATGTGAGGAAGGAAGGAAGCAAGGTGCATATAGCAGCGGTTGACTTCGAAAAGGCCTTCGACACAGTGAGAAGGAAGGCGCTGCTTGAGAGACTGGGTAGGGTGGAGATTTCTCAAAAGATGAGACGTGCTATTGAGGCCATATATGAGGAAGTGTACTGTAGTATAAGATTAGAGGAAGGGGTTGTAAATGGTTTAATCGAATCAAATGTAGGTCTAAAACAGGGCTGAAAATTATCTCCCATTCTCTTTTGATCTGTATCAATGATATATTAGAAGGGCATGGGAAGGAGTGGCCGAGTCCTGTGTTAGGTGATACAAAGATCCCTGGTCTAATATTTCCAGACAATGTATTATTGATGACGCTGACGGGGGGAGGATTACAGAAAAGTTTAAATAAAATGTTGGAGTACGCCAGGAAGTGGTCGTTGAGAGTAAATAGTACGAAGACAAAGGTAATGATATGTGGGAAAGGCAGAATTTGGAAGACAAAGAAGCATTGGGTGATAAATGGGGAGGTAATAAAGGAGACGAACAAGCTAGACTATCTGGCTGTTTGTATAAGTAGGAATGGAAAATGGCCCGAACAAATTATTCAAGCTAAGTGGAAAGGGCTAGCACCACTTTCGGTTATAAGAATACTGGAAAATAAATTCCCAGGGGTCTATTACAAAATACAGAAAACGGTATTTAATACAGTGGTTCTAAGTAGGCTGTTATGTGGAACAGAAATATGGAGGGTTGAAAAGTATTTTATTATATTCAGTTTATTAGTAGATTTGGCAAAATTATAATGGACCTCCCAAATTGTACGGCTAAGGCAGCGGTTAGAGTAATGTGTAATGTGTGCTTAGAGGTTGATATCATGAAGAGAGTGTTAGGGTACTGGAGAAGATTGGTAACGGGAGGGAGCGGCCTGCTCCTGCAAACGGTCTACTAGCACCAAATGAAGAGTTCTTTTGGGGACTATTGGATTGACAAGGTGAAAAATATCATTGAGAGATTGGGATTAGGACTGTATTGGGGGAGGGATTGGGAGAGTAGGAACGCAGTTTTTTGGAGGAACACGTTAGAAAGGATTAAAGATATTCACTTACAGGACCTGGAGACTGAGTGCGGTAGAATGGCGTCCCCAAACATATTTATTAGAATCAAACATATAATAAGTGTAAGAATAGATAATGTGAATAGATTAGAGAGAAGAGCAACAATTTTGTGGATGTTGGGTACTCAAAAAAATAAAGGGTAGACAAGAATGAACGACAACTCGATTTGTTTATTGTGTGGAGAGATAAGAGAGGAGTTTCACTTGTTGATAGCATGCAAGGGAACTCGTGTGGAGAGAGAGAAATTCAGGATTGAGGGATACTTGGAAGCCATGAAATTGTCGGACAATGACCGGAAGATTATTAACTGGATAGCGAGAGAGTGGAAAGAACCTGGGAACTTAAACAAGTTTTCAGAGGCTATCAAAAAACACTGCATAATGAGATTAAAGGAAGGAGAAGTTACAAGATTGTCATGAGGTAGATGTATGTATTTTTCTTTCTGTCGTAGCGATTGTGTTGCTGAGGAGATAGGTCAGCAGAGAATTAAGATCCTCACACTGCTGGTTAGCAGAGTGGGGGGAGATATCGGGTGTGCTCGAGCTACATCCTAGGTCAGGGCTCATCTGTATGACTCTTCGGGAAGACTCGGACAGCTGACCAAGGGTACATCCACTCGGGCACAAGCCCATTGTAGTGGACTGCTATAGTCAGCATTTTAAATTTTTTTACCTTTTTTGCCGTGTTGCCTAAAGATTTTATTCATTAGTATCCTCCATGTACATTTTGTCTTGATTGTATCGTGGTTTGTATTTTGAATGGTTTCTTTTGCGTTGTTCTCCCTTTTATTTTCTCCGTAAAGATGAATTTGGTTGAAAAACTGTACAATCTGGAGAAAATAAATCGACTATACTATACTATAAAGTTATGATGAGGAATAATGGTAACAATGCTACAGATTAATATGAAGTGAAATGACTTATCTGGATATATCTCTGCCCCCTCATCTGGATTTGGTCATCCATGTTCCTCGGTCGTCATCGTCCACATTTCTCTCTCCATAGCAAGTACCGGTACATATTTATTTTTCCATTCGTAATTACAATTCGTTTTCTATATAACATTCTTCAACCTGAAACTCAGAAAGAGATATCACCTTTTGGAACACACATGTATATTTAATGGTAGTTTAAATCGGATAATCCTGCATATTAATTTACTACTACTATTATTAATCAGCTGATTTTACATCGCAATTGGTCGTTTTGTTCTGCTCTGCAACGTCTATTTTGCTTTTAAGAAATCTGACTCAAGTTAATTATAACTAGACTGATATAACCTTTTCCTTCTTTTTGAGTATTGGCTCTTATTAGTATATAATTCCTCAAATCACTTGAATTGCTTCAGTTTCTTGTTGAAAAACCAGATGAATATCTTATTTTCTGATAATTATTGTCCCTAAACGAGAACATTTTTTTTGCGAGGGAGTGTGGAAAATCTCTCATAAGACGCTTGTGAGGGTCCGCACTCAACAAGTGTGTGGAGATTCTTACCCACTAAAAACCACACTCCCTTTTCCCACGACGTTTATCTCCGCCCCGGAAACCGCTCTCGCATTACTTCAGGGCGGATGTCGTGCTTAATGCATCTTGTGCTTCATCTTCCTTCTTCTGCTTTACTGTCTGTCGTAATCGTCCAGGTCCTTCTTCTTCTGACGCAGAATATTTTCTACGTAGACTGCCACCTGGTCCCAAGATTCTCGACTTCGTAGCATTACTGACACGATCCCTTCTGGAGTCAATTCTCCGTGAATAACTTCTAAGCATCTTCTTTGTGGCAGCCAATTATTAACACACACAAAGAAAGTATGTGATACGTCATCGATGTCACCGCAGTATATGCACACCGGACTAGTTGCTAGCCCTAGCCTATGAAGAAATTTTCGGAACTATCTATGACCTGTCAAGAACTGTGTGAGATAGTAGTTCACTTCACCATGATTTCGGGCAACCCATACGCCCAGAGAAGGTATCAGTCTTTTCGTCCCTTTCCCTCTAGAATCATCTTCCTATCTTGTTTGCCGTCGTTGCATTCTGCGACTTTGAGGCAAAGCCTTTGCCCTTTTCCTTCCTAGCTCTTCTTGTGTGAGCCAAATTTCTTGTCTTTCGAAGGCCAACAAGTCAATGGGAGCTACTGCTGCTACTACTAGAATCGCAGGTTCTAATACTGTGCGATATGCGCAAGCAATTCGTAAAGCTGCTCTCCGTTGTACAGCCGCAATTCTTGTCCAATATTTCACAATTTTTAACGATTCAGTCCAAATTTCCGAACCGTATAGCAGTATCGATTGAACAATCGACATGAGCAGCCGCCTTTTACTAGATATCGGTCTCTTGATATTTCCCATGAGTCTACTCAGTGCAGTCATGGTTTTCGCTGCCTTATCTGTTACCCGTTGGATGTGGTCCCAATATGTAAACATAGTATCAAGCGTTACACCAAGATATTTTGTGCTCCTAGTTGTTTCGATGGCTATCTGTCCGATCTGCACCGGTACAACAGTATTAATCCTTTTCCTCGTCAAGAGGACAATTTCCGTTTTGTGATCTACGAGTTCTAACTTGTGATTTATTATCCATTCTTTGACACGTCGCATCACCTGATTCAATTTAAATTGAGCCAGCTCTAGGTTACGGGTTACTATCACAGCAGCCACATCATCAGCATAACCCACAAGTTTTACATCTTCTGGCATCTCCAGCCATAGCTTCTCTGACCGTCTTCCGTGTCGTATAACAATGTACGGTCTTTCAAATAGTCTCGCAGTATATACATTAGATATTCTGGTAGCTTGAAAGTTTCTTCTAGAGCTTCCAAAATATCACTCCATCTTGCCGAGTTGAAGGCATTTTTAACATCTAGAGTCACAAGAAGCGTCAGTTTCCTTCTTCTTCTGACGCAGAATATTTTCTACGTAGACTGCCACCTGGTCCCAAGATTCTCGATTTCGTAGCATTACTGACACGATCCCTTCTGGCGTCATTCCTCCGTGCATAACTTCTTAGCATCTTCTTTGTGGCAGCCAATTAACACACACAAAGAAAGTATGTTTGAGCTCGTTCTGCTGTCTTCACCACTTCCTTCACGGCATCTAGCGTTGAGTGACCTCTGCGAAATCCATGTTGTTGGTCGGATAGGTCGCCAGCTAATCGGACTGCTGCTAGTATTCTCTGTTGTAGGAGCTTCTCTAAACCTTTCCCGGCAGTGTCCAGCATACGTAGAGGTCTATAACCCCCAGTTTTCCCTTTACTGATCAGAACCAATCTAGCTATCTTCCAACGAAAGCTAAAAAGTCCCGCTTTCAAACAATGATTATACATTCTCAACAGCAGTTGAGGACATAATTCGACTGTCACCTTTAGTACTTCTGCTGGAATACCATCTGGTCCAGGGGCTTTCTTATTTCTAAGATAATTAATTGCTGTTATCAATTCTTCAGTTGTAAAAGGTGGTACATTGTCTAGTTCTTTCTCGGCCTCATCATCAATCCCCTCTGCATGATCAGGGAATAGTGTGTGTACTATTTCTTCCATGGTGCGTTGATCCATGATAGGGCTTGGTAGCATCCCGAATTTCTTCATGACAATTTTATACCCTAATCCCCATGGATTTTCATCCACTTCCTTAGACATTTCCCACCACTTGTCGGCTTTACTCTTTTTAATTGTATTTCGCAGTCTTTTCTTCATAGTCTTATACTCTACTGAGAGAGCTTCATCGTTATGTCGTGCTCTTTGTGTCCTTCGTCTGAGTCGCAGGCATTGTTTCCTCAACTCAGCAATTTCTTCATTCCACCAATATGCTGGACGCTTGCCTCTCCGTTGTTTGATTCTGGTCATTGATGCGTCGCATGGTTACTGAAGGAGTCTCATGGTGTGTTCCACGCATTTATTAGCAATAATGCTTCTTTTGCCTCCGTGACATTTATCCGTCATACAATCCATTGCATTCTGTATTACTTCATGAAATTTTTCTCTATCCATAGTGGCTATGTTCCATCTTTCTGGCTTGGGCGTGGTAATCCTTAGATTCGGAGTCTCTTGAAGTACACGAAAAGTGATATACTGATGATCGCTTCCAGTATATTCTTCAATTACTCGCCATTCAGTTATCCTAGACGCAATGTCTTCATAAGCAAAGGTTACATCTGGTATAGTTCCCTGACACCCTGGTCGCCGAAAGGTTGTCACATTACCAACGTTGATAACCATTAATCCCAATCTCGCGACCATCTCCATTGTACGCCGCCCTCTAGAATCTGTTTGAGGCATGTTCCATTCAACTGCTTGAGCATTAAAATCACCAGCAACAACTAGGTTAGTGTTCATCCCTTGCAGAGTATCTTCAGGCCCATCTGGTTTTGTCTGGAAGTCAGAAATAGCCTCGTTCGGGGTAAAATAACAGCTGACAAAAATTACCTTCTCAACTTGGACCCAGACGAACCCATCTCCGCATCCTTGATTTGTAACTGAGTATTTTCCAAGGTCTGGTACCCATATCGCAGCTGTCCCTAGATTGTCTGAAAACCAGCCTGGTTGATCTCTGTCTTGATATTGTTCGCTGAGAATCAAGATGTCTGCTCCTATCTCATAGAACATCTGCGTCAATAGATCATTGGCAGTTAGACTCCTGTGTATATTGGCTTGAAGGATCTGTACCATTCACCACTGCTTTTTGGCCTTTTCTAGTGTTTCACGAAACACAATACACTTGCCTGAGCCAAGAGCATGATGTCGTTTTGACTCTTCAACGCCCATATCTGTGCAAATTATGCATCGTGGATTCGCTTTGCATCCTACTGCCTTGTGACCAGCTTCTCTGCACCTAAAGCAGAGTTTACTTCTGTTCAATCCTTGACAGTTTCGTGCTTGATGCCCATATGACAGACATCTAAAGCACCGAGGAACTACGGCCCACCGTCTTACTCTGCAGTATAGCCAGCCTACTTTAATTTTGCCTATGTCTAACAGCTTTCGTGCCTCGCTATCTTCTATCTCCACGATGGCGAGTTTTTGTCCCCTGCTGTTCGGATTTGTGATTGAGACCTTCAATTCTTGATTAAGATTTTCTAATTCTCGTCTTACAGCCTCCTCTACATCGGAAATAGTGGTGGCACTGTCCATATCCCGAATTTCCAATGTAGTTCTAGGCGTCAAAACCTTTACTTCGCCATCATGTCCAAGAGCGCCTTTAAGTGATTTATTAAAATTGTCTCTATTCTCCTTTTCCGTGGCCTTATTAAATTCAAGGAGAACTGCTCCAGACATAGTTTTCCTGATCGATCTAACACTGGCGCCACTGTCTTCTGGGTTCACCTTGCTGCGGATATCCTTCACAACATCTGCAAAAGTCTTGCCATTCATCGGTTTAATAAGTACGGCTTCTGGGCGGCTTCTTATAGTTGAACGTTTCCGTTGCTCGTTCTTTTTAACAGTTTCAGATACCGGTACTGGTTCAGGTTGAGTACCTTCATCTTCATCTGCCTTCTTCTGCCTCTGTTCCCTCTTCTTCTTCTTCTTCTTCTTCTTGGATAACGCTATTTACCAGTTATCCTGTTCTACGTTTCTGTTTGTGGTGCTCTGTTCTACTTTCCCTTGATCGGGCAAATCCTTTTGCATTAATGCCCTAGTTGCTTTTCAAGCTTTTCTGTGCGTAGATCCCGCATCTAGGGCTTCCTCCAATTTCTTTAAACCTTGCTGAATTTCAATCTTCATATTTTTCTGCTGAATTGCAAGAATACTTTTCAACAGGCCCCTGTCGATTTCCAGTTGTTCGTCCTCTTTTAGCATATCCTCCATAATTTGTTGAGTGATATCAAGCCTCAGATTCGTTTTCTCATTCTGCTCAATACTTCTATTGCATGTATCATGCGTGCGCTCCACGTCCATGATATTGTGGCCATGTTCCATAGATGTTGGATTCAAATCCACAGAGTCGCACTGGATTCCAGCTCCCGACATCGTGCCGTGAGTATGGAGTCCAGCTGGCCTTGACTCAGGTCGCAGAGATATATCTATTCTCTGTTATTTTCTACGACGAAACTAGGTAACCTTTAAACGCATTTTCACTAATACACAATGTCAATGTCTTGAACTTTTCACCCACTACCGTAGTTTATCCTATTAAATATTGAAAGCACGGATATTAAATATTACTTACACTCACTTTCCATGTCAATATACGGGTGATTACCAACGAAATCTTCGATCATTTCATTTTCTATGACGAAACTAGAACTAGGTAACCTAAAAACGCATTTTCACTAACACACAATATCAATGTCTTGAACTTTTCACCCACTACCGTAGTTTATCCTATTAAATGTTGAAAGCACGGATATTAGATATTACTTATACTCACTTTCCATGTCAATATACGGGTGATTACCAACGAAATCTTCGATCATTTCATGCACAACAGACTTACTAATCTTGTCACTACCAAGACAAATATTAATAATAATAATAATCATAATAATAATAATAATAATAATAATAATAATAATAATAATAATAATAATAATAATAATAATAATAATAATAATAATAATAATAATGGCATGTTGCAACCTCAAATACCTCGTATATATAGTTGTTCTGTGATTAAATGTCACCTGGGTTACATGGTGTATACTTCTTAATCATCTATTTGTTTACCTGTCCGCCATTTTTGTTATCTGATGTATTGAAAGGTAGTGAACGGTTATAATACCTTATAAATGACAGGGTAAACTATACATAGAACTTGGTTATCTTACATAACAATGCAGAGTGCAGTACATTATCTCATTTTTTGCTTTTCGCCGAACGGAGCAACAAAAGTTAATAATGCGTGGTGCAAATGTACAGTTAAAGACGGGCAGTGTTACCAAAAATAGTAGTGATACATGCAACATCAGTTATTCATCTCTCACTTTATTTAACTGACACCGGAAGAAAAATAGTCGGCAGCATCACAAGTTTTAAAAGAGGAATATAAAAGAATTGTGGCTGTACTATCTAGGATATTCACTGTGATATTTACATTAGTCCACTGCAGCACAACATTCCGTAGTCATGATAAAATATAAGTACTTCTCATGAAACAGCAAATGTTCTAAGTGTTATTGATTTGTTTGCTCTATATTGTCCTACAATGTCAGTTCGTACTGCCAATGAAAAATCAGAAACAAATATTTTAAGCCCTAAAGTGCAAAATGAACTAATATCACTATTGTAAAAGTTGGTTGTGTTGTTAATTGCTCACAATATTAAAATATTCTCATTTTTATTTTATTGGGTATGACCCAGTGATCAGTGAAGTTTCACGCTTAGGTATGTAGAATTCGATACAGGTAGGTCAAAAACTATTTACGAATATTTTATTGGGTTTCATTAAGTCGAAGATGAAAGAGGAAAGACTTTCGAAAATAAAGCGAATATATCGAAAAACATTCTGTTGGATCTAAATAAAAGTCTTGGTCAGTAATATGCCGGCACGGCTAAATGAGCGTCCAGTACCATGGACAGCACGGCGAGAGTATCGACAGCCGTTCACGTTTAGCGGCTCACAACTTAAATTTAGTTCTGAATGATTCTCTCAGTGACATCTCAGAGATTAGACACCTTTATGTATCCGTGCTGGAAATATAAGTGTATTTTAACGAAAGTTTACCGCATTGACAAAATCTGAGCAATGCCCTTAATAATGAAACATTCGAACAAACAATGTCGTTTTTGTCCTACTAGATGGTCTTCGCGGTTTGACAGTTTGTTCGCACTGAAATATGGTTTTGCGAGAGTTATGATATATACCTTGAAAGTATTATTCTGTATTTGAAAGTATCTGAAAGAAGAGTGGCCATGGTAATAAAAACGACCGTCTGAATAGTTTTGACTCATGAACAAAGGAAATAAATCAGGGAGTGCCCAATCCTGACAATTACAATTCACGTACAAAAAAGCAGTCACCAGAAATTAGAAGCATCAGCTCCTAGGTGGCACCCTTAACCAAAATAGTGACATTCTTTGGCAGATTACCTACTGTTATAAATTTCAGCTTGTCTACACAAGACTTCATCATAACAAGTGTTCAAAATGTTGCCTAACAGTAGACTGAGGTCATCTTGATATCACTATAATAATAATAATAATAATAATAATAATAATAATAATAATAATAATAATAATAATAATAATAATAATAATAATAATAATAATCTGTGATTTCATCTACAGTGACCGACTAAGTGGCTCAGACAGGTGAGCGCTCCCTTTCTGGGCCAAATTGTGTGGATTAGATTCCAACTCAAGCTGGTGGTATTTAAAGGTGCTCAAAGACGCCAGCCTTGTGTTGTCAGATTTACCGGCACGTAAATGAACTCCTGAGGATAAAATTTCGGCACATCGGTATTTTCGAAAACCATGAAAGTAGTTATTGGGACGTAATAATTTTATTATTAATATTTTATTACTATCTACCTTACTCTAGAACAGTAATTTGAAGCAATGTAGGGTAGATGCATGCCTATCTTAAGTTATCAGGTAGACGAGTTACTGGAACTTTGTTGGACGACTTATAAGGGAGATTTTCCTTAATTATGTCAGCTAACCACTAAACGTGTCATCAGGAATCCTCTACATGGTAACTTATTAAGATGTGGTGTGCCGAACTGATATTTGTCTGGATTTGGATTCATGGAATACGGAGGTAGTCTACAATCATCCACGAAAAGAGCCAATAGTAATAATCCGATTCGTGGATACCGGAGTTGTGATTTGTGGTCAGAATATTTGCGCGGAAACGCTTAAGGTAACGTATCACTAATTACGCAGAACCTGGATGAAAATTTCCTCACTAATTGCTCAAAGTTGTTACAAACATTGGAAATGAAAACTGAAGCAATTTCTCCTTCTCACTTACTCTAAATAGTGCTATGTGTTTAAAAGTGTACTTTTGGCTTCTAGGCTTAGAACTGTCAGTTTCGTGCAAGAAAATTAATTTTCAAGAGACTTTCCGCTTAAAAATTGCTCACTATTACGTGCATAAACTTAAAAAGAATATAATATTTAACACAAGTTTTTAAAATCGTTGTTGCATTCTTGTTATTTTTCCATGTTTATATAAATACTTAATGCTTGTGCCTATATTAATTTTATTTCCATTGTTATTGCATTCTGGGTGCGTTTCCGTAGATATAATCATTTAATATTTGTGCCTAAACGACCTTTCTGGGTATGTTAGAGGTTCGAATTTTGATACATATTTATATTTGAAATTACTAGAGAACTGTTGAAAGCGCTAGTGAAATAGGAATGGAAAACCTCACAAACATTGCTTGTTCTGTCGAAAGTTAGACATTCTGACGCCCGTAAGGATGTTGGGAAAACTGTTTTAACACAATGTTTTCAAGTAGGCGGAATTAGTACATGCCCTTTGAAAATATCTACGCGCAACTCGAGTATCTCGTCCAGCACAGATCGAATACCTACCGTATCTAGCCATTATTTTAGAAACGCTGTAATTGCTGCATTTTACCTACAAAAACATTTCAGCTTCTCAGGAGTGATTAGCCGTTTCTGCTTCAAAACATATTTTGCTTAGTGGATAGGGACTCCCGTCTGACCAGCAATCGCACAATCATCCACGGTACTACGCAATACAATAAAGAGTAGAACATAATTCTATCTCTACCTGAATTATTAAATGGAGCATTGCACTGTAAGCGATATTCAAAAAAGTAACTATAAAATATTAATTACACGGTAGAGCACATGGTTTAAAATTATTACATACATTACATAGGCTACATATATTACCACTGTAGACCGTTATGCCTTTCAGCGTTCAGTCTACAAGTCTCTGTGAGTTTATTAAACGTCGCCACAACCCTCTATTTGTAACAAGTGCTGTAACCTCATTTAGTTCTATACCTCTTATCTTTAAATTGTTAGAAACTGAGTCTAGTCATCATCGTCTTGGTCTCCCTCTACTTCTCTTACCTTCTATAACAGAGTCCATTATTCTCCTGGGTAACCCATCCTCCTCCATTCGCCACACATGACCCCACCACCGAAGCCGGTTTATGCGTACAGCTTTATCCAACGAGTTCATTATTAACTTAGCCTTCATCTCCTCATTCCGAGTACATTCCTGCCATTGTTCCCACCAGATTTTCCAACAATCATTCTCGCTACTTTCATGTCTGTTACTTCTAACTTATGAATAAGATATCCTGAGTCCACCCAGCTTTCGCTCGCGTAAAGCAAAGGTGGTCTGAAAACTGACGGATGTAAAGATAGTTTCGTCTGGGAGCTGAATTCCTTCTTACACAATACTGTTGATCGCAACTGCGAACTCACTGCGTTAGCTTTAATACTCCTGGATTCAGTCTCACTTACTGTATTACCATCCTGGGAGAACACACAACCTAAGTACTTGAAATTATCTACTTGTTCCAGCTTTGTATCACCAATCTGACATTCAATGCTGTTGAATTTCTTACCTACTGACATCAATTTAGTCTTCGAGAGGCTAAATTGCATACCATACTCATTGCACCGATTTTCAAGTTCCAAGATATTAGACTGCAGGCTTTCGGCACAATCTGCCAATTAAGACCAAGTCGTCAGCACAGGCCAGACTGCTTACTACATTTCCACCTAACGGAATCCCTCATTGACACTTTATATCTTTCAGCAGATGCTTCATATAAACTACGAACAGCAAACGTGAAAGATTAGAGCCTTGTCTAACCCCTGTAAGAACCCTTAACCATGAAATCATTCTGCCGTCAATTCTCACCGTAGCCCAATTGTCAACATAAATGCCTTTGATTGATTTTAATAATCTGCCTTTAATTCCGTAGTCCTCCAGTATGGCGAACATCTTATTCCCCCGGTATCCTGTCATATGCTTTCCCTAGGTCTACAAAACATAAACATCTGATCTTAGATGTAAAGTCAGTATTACATCACGAATTTCTACATTCCTTTTGCAGCTTTAACTTGTCTTTCCTTTCATCCTTTAAAAGCGCGCGTTAACATTTTTCAAGCATGAGATACTGAACTAACGGTGCGGTAGTTTTGACTCTTGTCAGCAACTGGTTTCTTGCCAATTGCAATAAGGACATTCTGCCTACAATCGGATGCTACCTCTCCTATACAAAACAAGGCGGTCAGTATTAATTCTCAGGGCAGTTCTACCACCTGGGCGGCATCCCTAAATACAGATTAGTGATGATTGGGTATGCAATCAATTCGAGATGCCTTGCCTCTATTTAGGTCTCTCAAAACTTTGTCGAATTCTTACCTCAAATAGGGCCTTCCACTTCATCACCTGTTAAAAAACACTGTTCATGGAGTAAATATACAAATTACGAAGACATCCCTATCTGTACAATAAGAAGAATGCATCTGTTTCACAGATTAACCTTTAAAATTTCCATAATGTTCCGAATTCTTGAAGTCCCCAACGACTTAATAAAAGTTTACCCCACAACTTCAAACGAAGTTTGATGAATGCCACGAAATTTATATTAATCTTTCATCTTTTGATTTTAATAACATTTTTACTGTAAAACTGCTGATTATCTGACTTATCCGCGTGGAGCCAATTCCACGTTACCTGTAAAAGGTACATCGAGTTTTATGCTTTAGGCCACTTCTTATGTACTCTCTCCTGGTGACTGTTTTTCTAGACAACTTATAGCCAAAATCATACTCGACCGTATTCTAATCTGATCTACCAAATTTCATTAAAATCCACCCATCCGTTTTCCCGTGCTGCTGTAACAAATTCAAAGAAATATTAAACTGAATTTGACATAGGCCCTAGTTCATTACAATGACGTCATTATTCTTGTCATATTATCATATTAACGGACTGGAATGTCGCTTTTGAAAGCAATGCTATTGTATGTAATTACCGATCAGTTGATGAACGGCACAGTTTCTTACTTTTCACGAGGAGTACTACAGTGGCGTTCTAAAAGTGCCAAGTTCCGGAGCTGGTGTGATCCGGACAAAGACCTTCCCCGTTAAATGTGCACTTTCCTCATTCCCACCACAGAGCAAGGATCACATAGTTGTAATACCTTGATTAACGAGACTGTTACGTACCAGTAGTTATCAGAACATTCATGAACCACAGGAATGGCTTGGTAAAAAAAGAAAGTCATCGAACTTACCAGCTACTTCCCGCCAGTATTTAAGCGTTCTAATAGTGCCAATTTCCAGAGATTGTGTGATCCACCCACATACAGTGGCGTATCCTGCTCTGCCTTCTCCATTCAGTGAGCAGACTTCTCGTTCCTATCAGCACCACAGAGCAGGGATCGAGTAGCTGGAACACTATGGTGAACCAGTGAGTCACGTACCAGTGGTAATCAGATCATGTATTAACCGGAGTAATGTCATGCTAAATAAGAATTTATCAAAGTCCCCAACTACTTGCCTCCAGTATTTAGGCAGGCTGTACTACTCGGGTCGCAGCAGTAATCCCATCTATCAGAGATGAGTGGCAGCAGAAAAGACAAAGCTCATCACAACAAACAACGGTCAATGTAATGCTACTATTACATTTTATGGCCTTTTGATATTGTAGGTTTTCACATTTATTTTGTGCAGTCGCTTAAGTGCGGCCAGTACCCGGTATTCGGAAGAGAGTGGGTTAGAACCTAACTGTCGGCAGCGCTGAAGATGGTTTTCTGTGTTTCCCCATTTTCACACCAGGTAAATGCTGCGGTTGTACCTTAATTACGCCCATGGCCGCTTTCTTCCCACTCCTGGCCCATCGTCGCCATAAGAGCTATCTGTGTCGGTGCGACGTAAAGCAACTTGAAAAGAGAACCATTTTGTTTACTTCAGACTCTGTGGTATTAGGATATCCAATGTAAAGGAATTCGCCCTCCTTTCATGACTCCTCTTGCCTTACTGTTCAAGCAATAGTTCCGTCACGATTTTTCTCATTTTGGTAATATTCTTCACAATTTTCCTTTACGAAATGAGCAGATGACCACGCGACTTTTCACCGTAAGACAATCGCGTCGAAAACTACCACCATCACCAGTTAACAAGATTGAACAATATTTCCATTTTAGCGAAGCTCGGCGTTGGTGTGCACTAAGCAACAAAAGTCTAAATTCATGAATTCCGTTATCATAGCCGCTTCGGTATAACTATATAAGATTTTAAGATCGAAAATTGTATTCTCTATAACATTTGTTGTATAGTATTTATCGACAGGACCACTAATGACACAGATATTTGTGAATTAAATTTTAGGCCTTCCCCTAAATTATGTATAATCTAGACTGTAGATACCTGCTCCCCGACCTTACATAGATATTTTCATTAAATTCTGTCTACCCATTTCCTGGTGGCTCGCCGTTGATACGGGCTAAAGCACAACAGTCTAAATTCATTAATATTTCTTTTATGATAGCCAGTACGTCAAAACTGTGTAAGATATAAATGATCGCAAATTGTATTCTATATAACATTTATTATGTTATTTATCGATAGGACTACGATTATGCAGGGAATCGATTTCTTCCTAGGAATTACGTGGACACCGAAACTCAGAATGACAGTAAACCAAGACCAAACTACAATGATCTTAGAATGTTGTATTTGTAATTTTATGGAAGCTCGCAAATGGACGGCGTCCACCATAGCTTTGAATGTAGAATCTCTCATTCTAAACCAATTTAGTAAGATACTGCAGGTTACCGTTAGAATTTAAATTGTCCTACATTCAAGGATATATTCCCCTTTTTCCTTTTGGCACTTTCCAATTAATGTCGGTATCTAATATCCATTGAATTCGTTGAGGAATATATAGTTAAATTCCCCTAAATGCATTTTGCGAATTTCTGCAATTCAAAACAGATCGATGCTAAACACAACCGTAATTTAAGTTTACACACAAAGACATTTCGCAATCTCCAGGTAAGCGGTATTTTTCGATCTCTATAGGCCCTATACCTAGTTATTATTCTCATCCATACAGTGGCCATTTATTTTCATTCTCCATAACGTATGTTCTTACCATGTGTCTAAATTTTGCGGTAGATGCGCCATTAAACAATAGATCTGTGCGGAATTAACCTGATCAAGAACCATATACAAACAATTAATGACAACGAAGTTGAAAAGGGCTAGGTTGAGTGTCTCAGAACGTGCAGCGTTTGGCTTTACGGAACCAATGTAGTGGGGTCGACCTCAGCTCAGTCCGGTGGTATTTGAAGTTACTGAACAACGAAAGCATGTTGTCAATAGACTTGCCGGCATGCAAAAGAACTCCTGACGGACAAAATTGTCGGCTCCTCAGGATTTCTGAAAACCTTAAAGTTAGTTGCTGGGATATAATACCAATAACAATATTGTTTGTTAGGAAATTAAACGAGGAACGAAGGAAGTAATGATAATAATGATGACTGTTAACTTAAAGGACCTAACCCTATGGGGATCGCTGCTCCAGGAGTATGTGTATTAGCGCAGCATTTAACTGGAAAACCTGCAGTGACCTGTAATGAGACTGTTGGACTTCTCTTAGTAATCTCATAGTGAACCTAGTGGTATCAAACCGGAAAACAGGACATGCCAAATTTGTGCTTGGAAATTATGTGGAATGATCGTTCTAACTGAAACTACAGCCTTCCCTCCTACGTGCTAATCAAGATTGCATCTTGCAGTAATACCGTATACAGTAGTTAATTAAAACAATGGGGCTATCGTACTTCATCATCGTGGAAATGAAATAGATACAACAGTCGTGATGTGAAATAGGCAACTAATAATTAATGACATGTGACAGAAATACGGTACATATTTGATTTGATTTGATTTACGATACCACACGTGCAGAACAATGAAGCGTCTGACGGAAGCAGGTCAATATGAAATTGATTTTATATTATCTAGAATAAGAGCGTAATTTATTTCAAAGTACGAAATGAGAGGATGGAGGCTGATAGGGCCCTAAAACCTTATATCATGTGCTTAATACATTATTAACATTTACAAGACTTCGTTTTAATAATATGGCCCTTTCTTTTAACACTAGAACTCCGCTGTCGGCAGCCCTGAAGATGGTTTTCCTTGGTTTCATATTTCACACCAGGTACATGCTGGGGCTGTACATTAATTATAAAGGACCCGAACGCTTCTTTCTTACTCTCAACCCTTTCCTATCCTGTCGTCGCCATAAGACATACTGTATCTGTGTGGGTGCGACGGAAAGCCAATTGGAAAAAAAGGTATTTAAATTATTATACCCGTGCTTCGCTACGGAATTCTAGATTGTATATGGAATTCTAAGTAAAATACTACATAACGTGTTAGTAAGTTTCCATTAGATTGCTTTGATCTTAGCATTATCGAAGAAACACCAGGAGCACATCGCTATAGATCGCTTTTCTTCTACAGTCCAGTTAGGCGAGTTTTCATTATGACGGAGGCCTATTTCCTCCCGCAAGTCACACTCGAGTTAGAGAATTTAGATTGTAATAGCAGGATGCCTTGCCTTCTCCCAGTCACAATCACTTTGGGGAGCTTTCATTACAATGGCAGGGTCCCTTGCCTACGGCATTCACATTTGAATTGCGTAGTTGTCATTATAAAAGCAGACCACCTTGCCTACGTTCGTTCAAATTGTGTCGCCCAAGGTTGTTGAATTCACAATTGAGGGATGGTGCCATTTTAATGGAAGGCCCCTTGCCCACTGCCGGTCACAATCGATTAGGAGAGTCTTCATAACAAAGCCAAGCTTCCTTACCTAATGCCAGACACAATCTATTTTTGGAGTTACCATTATCATGGCAGGCACCTTTTCCTACTTCCAGTCACAATCGAGCTGGAGTGTTTTCACTATAATGGCAGGCCCCCTTGCCTACTGCTGGTCATAATCGACTTCGACTTGGGGAGTCCTTATTGTAAAGGCAGGCTCCCTTGCCTACAGCCAGTCACAAATGAATTCTACTGCCGTTCAAATGATGTTGTCCTAGGTTGATATAAAATTCAGGTTGTTTCTTGTAAACTACATTTTTCGTTCGCCCCTGCGGCTGCTGAATCATAACGCTGTCAGGAGAGCTACACGTGAACATGCTACATATAACTGGCCGTGTAAAAAACAATAATTCCTTAACTACACACCAGCAACTTTTAACGACTTCCCCCAGAGTTTTGTTTATTGCCATTGCGAAGCAAAGTTTAACGGCAAATTGCAGTTGCTTAAATAGGAAGTGGTAGCCGGAGGGAACCAGTGGGATATGTGATACGAAAACTGTTCCTCCCTTACCACATCCCGTGACGATGGTTGCTTCGATCACGTTATTTTTTGAAGACTTTACTTGCAGCCTAGTTCCATTACAAAGATTAGGAAATATCAAAATTCCGTAGCAGCGTTTTAGGTACTTCAACTTTCAGACAGGCAATATGGTACCATTCAGCTAGCTAATTATGTGTAATAAATGCTTATAAGATTTCAGAAATTCGTATTTCTTATTTTGAAATAAATCTATATTCACAGTGACATCATTCTGTATAGGGGTGAATTTGCATGTTTGTTTGTGTTAACTCTTGGCAAGAAAAACAAATTCCTAAATTTACCTGCTGGTTTTCTAGGTGCAAACACTAGGAGTTCACAAGTTAAATCAATACTGTATATTTCATTCTTAACCAACTTATGGAGAAATATCATCGACTGACATTTTTTCTGATATTAAGCCTTTCAAAATCAAACAATTCAGTCGTCTTATGATATGATAAATATTTAGGGTATTCTCCGCTTTGCCTGAAGTATATATATTTCAAGAACAGTTTTTGGATCCTTCCTATCAAGTCTGCGTGAACTTTTGTTCATTGATTCCAAATAATAGAGGCATATTCCAGATTTTATCGAATTAATGCAAAATACAAAAAAAAATAAAGATTTATTCCTTAGGCTATACGAATGTCTCATTATAAGCCCAAGGTGTATGCCTTATTCACAACATTTTCAATATGAGTAGTGAAACTTAAATCACTAGTTAATATTACTCCTAAGTTATTAATGTTATTTGCTTGTTGTAATTGGGCATCTTTAATCGAGTATGTACAATTTATCTTATAATTTTTCATTGAAAACGTGATCCTCCTGCATTTATTAACATTGAAGTGTAATTTGTTAAATTTACTCCGTTCAGACACGACATTTAAATCGTCTTGCAGTTCTGAACACTCATGCACACTTGATATTGATTTATATAATTTAATATCGTCAGCAAATAATAATACTTTTGAGAACGGAATTTTGCCAGGATCAAATTAGAGCCTTGTTGTACTCCAGATTTTGCAATGTAATTGTAAGAAAGCGTGTTTCTGTAACTTACAAACTGACTTCTATGCTTCAAATATGAAACCAGAAGAGTCATAAGAGACCGATCTAAATTTTAATCCATTAATTTATTGACTAAACAATCGTGATCTACTTTGTCAAAGGCCTTTTTGAAATCGGTATAAATAGCATCTACTTGGGAGCGATTATCAATCTCATTAGATACATACTGTACAAAGTTACATAAATTGGTTACTGTGGATTTCTTCAACATGCTGATTGCATGGGATAATTCATTTGACATGATTAAAAATGTGAACATATAGAATAATTTCAAATATTTCGTAGCTGGAGACGATAGAACTGTAACTGGTCTGTAGTTAACTATTAACTGTTTTTTCCCAGATTTATAAATTGGCGAAACTTTGGCATATTTCCGTTGTTTGGGAAAGGTAGAACTAGTTAAGGTAAGATTGAATGATACCTGGAGAGGTTCAATTAATATTTCCCTACAAGCCTTAGATATATAAGGAGGTATTCAATCGCGTCCCGCAGACCTTTTCGGTTTCAGATTCCTTGTAGCTCTATCTATTTCTTCGCCCTACATACATTTGATCTGTAAATTATTAGTATATTGGTTGCTATAGCTCTGTTTTTATCCACTGATTAACGAGCTTCATCTTTTGTATATACTGACTCAAAATAATCTGCAAAAGCATTTTCCATACCTTGAGATGATTATCCTTAGGTATTAAAGGGTCAAAATCATCAACTATGACAAAATTAATAGTGTTACTTAACACTAAATCAAGTGTAGTGTCATTAACATTCCTGACATCATTCATTGACTCCATATTTAACAGATTAGCGGCGCGCAGCTGTGAGCTTGCATCCGGGAGATAGTACCTGGGTTCGAATCCCACTATCGGCAGCCCTGAAGATGGTTTTCCGTGGTTTCCGATTTTCACACCAGGCAAATGCTGGGGCTGTACTGTAACCTGACAAACCCCGGTCAGATATTATTATTATTATTATTGTCATTATTATTATTATTATTATTATTATTATTATTATTATTATTATTATTATTATTATTATTATTGTTATTATTATTATTATTATTATTATTATTATTATTATTATTTATTCATGTGTATATTTCATTTATGTGTGTATTTAGCCGTCGCGGCTTAGTAACTCTTTTTGGAACTCTCGTTATTGTGGATACTCTCTATATTTTATTTGGGACTAGTGTGTTTCGATCACTCAGTTTATCTCCCGGTTGTGTACGTGACGAGTCTCCGAGCGGGGGTTTACGTGTTGACGGAGCTGAGGTGGAAAATTCCAGGAACTGGGCTATTTTAAGATGCTGTTGTGTTGGCTTGGGCTAGTGTGGTGCAAGCACGCGTCGAGAGTTGGAAGTTGCAGCTTGCAGTGTGCAGATGTGATACTGGTGGTAATCGGAGAGGTGTTTTGTACGAGTTGTGGGAAGATGTCCCATGCCATGTTGGGAGTTCGAGATCTGCTGTTGAAGGAACCAGGGAGAAAGATGCTGGAGTGTAACAACATTCTATGGTTATGAATGTTAGCCATATATAATTCTACGGAGAGTCTACGTAAGGTAACGTGTTGGGCCTTTTCAAACTATACCAACGCCATCAGCAAAGTGGAGTCCATTCTTGAAAAATGAGTCATGACTGCGTGTGAATATTTTGCGTTGCGGAATAAACTGAGTACCAGTTATTGAGAGAGAGTTATTTCATAAATTAAGACATTTATTATTTATATCAATATTCTCTTTATTTTGTTATATATGTTCAAGGGTGTATCACGACGAGCTCTGCTCGGATTTCTAGGTAAATACAGGTTTAATTGACTAAGTATATTGTATGAGATTAATATATATTCTGTTTAATTTCTATGGGTGGGGGAAATTACCAGATGGACTCCTTTATTAATTTTTTAGGTATCAAGTGATTCAGATCTCCTTGTCACAAGGCAACGACCCTGAAGATGAGTTTCAACAGCCGGCAAAGTTTAAGAATTATTTATTTGTATATTTATGGCTCCCAAATTCCATTAGTCATTATTATTTATATTTATATTTAATAGAGAGATTTCAATGTCGCTAGCAACGTGGGGCAAGACTGATCTGAGTCACGATAGGGTATGCACACAGAAATGGTATAGTTGCTCTCAGATTTCATGATATGTACAGTTGTTGTGGAGATTTCTTGTTCGCTGTGGAGTGTATAATATGTCTTGTGGAAATTTTGCGTATGTGGGAAACGCAAGGTGATGAGTTGGACGAGAGAAAATATTAATCTGTTAAAATTAAGAAATAGGAGTGTGGAAAGGAAAGTGCATATTAATTGTAGTACAGGGGGAGCAAACTATACCGTTGACATGATTAATTCAGAGAGTGAAGCCACAATGGGCGATAATAATTTAAATGTTGTGTTAGATTCGATGGTAACCGGGGACAATGCTTCATCATCTCTATCAGAGCAGAGTAGTGATAATAGTGACCAGCAGCTAGACCAATTAGTTCATATTTTGAGTGAATTTACTAATAAACTTGAAAGTAAACTTAGAGAGCAGAATGATGAGTTAACACAGAAACTTGAAAGTAAACTTGAGGATAATAATCAGAAAATGGAAATTAATGTTGCTAAAATTGAAAAACAAGTTCAGGAAATTAGTGATAGGATGGATAATCAAGTAAAGAGGTTAAGTGAGAAAGTCGATTCAGGTATTATGGAGATGAGGAAGGAATTAAACTATCAATGTGTAGAAATTAATGGTAAATTGTCTGAGCATGATAGGCAAATTGAAGAAATTAGGGGTATATCTGAATCAAATAAAAGTGAATTTAACCGAGTAATTTGTAACGTTGCTAATAATCTTGATGCTAAACTTGTTGAAAATAATTCTAAATGTCAGGATAAAATTTTCGATAACTTTAACAGTATTCACAATGTGATAAGTAAACAAGGTGTAATTGAACATCAGGTCAGAGAGAACGCTAGTCATATTGATGTATGGAAGGCAGATGTATGACAGAGGGTTGACGAAAAGATTCAATCAGTCAGGTCCTCAGGTGATGTTCAGAGTTCTAGCATACAAAGGCATATTCTTAAGGAAATTGAGCTGCCTAAGTTTAATGGTAAGCAGTTTAACCCTCTGGAATTTCTCAAGGTAGTGGAGAAACGTTTTACTAGGAGCTTGGAAGAAGGTGTGTTAGAGTGGGACTTGGTAGATGATATGTTAGCAAGTGCGTTTACGGGTGAAGCTAGGAGTTGGTATGATGTTTATAGAGGTCATATTAAGGGTTTAAGGGGATTCAGGGAGTTGTTTATGGATAAGTTTTGGGATGAGGAGATTCAGGGTAGGGAAAGAGATAGGATTATGGCTGGGAAGTATAAGGGTAATGAGGATATTTATCGTACGGAGTATTTTCTTGTGCACGTGGCTATTAGTCAGAACTTAGAAGAGAGTTTGCCAGAGCAGGATATTGTTAGGAGGATGGCTAGACATTTTAATGAAGATATTCAGTTGGCCATGTGCATCCAGCAGGTTAAGACCATTAAGGGAATGGAAGGGCTGTTGCAACGTTTCGATTCTTTGGGTAGGCAGGTAGGACATAGGAGTGTGGGGGAAAATAATCACAGGAGAGGAGTAGCATTTGAAAGTAATCGTAGGAATGGGAATGACTATAGCAGAAGGGATCAGGGTAATGGGAATAGGCAGGAAGAAACCAGGATTAATTTCAGGAATCAAGATAGTAGGAATTTTAATTCTAGTAATCAGTCTAGGGATTTGAATGATAGGGGGAGAAGGGATGAGAGAGGTAATAATAGTGGTAATCAGCAGAATCAGAATTTAAACTCCAACGGGATGTCCTAAATAGGTCCGTTAGGAGATCCCCACTTGATGTGCAAATCCATGTTATCAGGGAGGCTTTTGAGATTGATGTTGGTAAGGATTTGTTGTGTGACCAGGATAGTGCTAAGGAAGGTGGTTCGTCTGAATTATTGATCAACCCAGCTATGGAGGCTACCATATGGGGTGTGAAGAAGAAATTGCTTGTAGACTCGGGGAGTCATAAGTCTTGTGTAAATTTTAAATTTTGTGAGGAAGCTCGTCGCAGAGGTGAGATTATTGAGGAGATTCCTGTGAGGAACATATTTATTATCACAGCAGCTGGTGCTAAGAGTAATCGTATTCGTAGTCAGGTTATTGTTCCTATTGAGGTTGGTGGTCAGACCATGTTGCAATGTTGTCTTGTTGTGCCTAATCTGGTATATTCCGTTATACTGGGGAATGACTGGCTATCTGAAACCAAGTGTGTGATTGACTATGATACTGCTGTTTTGAAATTTCTTGTTGGTGAAGAACGTAAACCGATTAAGCTTAATTATCAGGTGGATAGGAGTAGTTTTGTGCTTCATTGTAGTCATATTCAGGTTATTGAGGAAATTGTTGAGGATGAAGTCGATGTCAAAGTTAATAATGCAAGTATCAGAATTAATGACAGTATGGTATCGGAAAGTCAGGATTTGGTCAGTGAGGTGGAGAAAGCGGTGCGACAGACATGCCTGGAGGAGCAGCAGAAGAGGGAACTTTTGAATGTTTTGATGGAGAACAAGGAGGTGTTCTCTGGTGAATTAGGGTGTACTACTGTGTACGAACACTCATTTGATATTTTAGATAGGTCTAGTTTTAATAGTCCTAGATATCCGATTCCTCATGCTCATGCTCAGGCGGTACAGGAAGTGATACATAATATGCTTACAGGTAAGATTATTAAGCCTTCCTGTAGCAAGTACGTTAATCCTTTGGTTGTTATTGGCAAGAAGGATGGGTCTGTGAGACTGTGTTTAGATGCTAGGCTTATGAACCGTCGGATAGCTGAGGATCAGCAGAGGCCTGAGAATATTGAGAGTTTAGTTCAGAGATTTGAAGGTTGTCATTGGTTTACTGCGGTTGACTTGCGTAGTAGTTTCTGGCAGGTACCATTACGGGTGGAGGACCGGCCTTTTACTGCCTTTCTCTATAAGAACAGGTTGTTTCAATTCACCAGAATTCCTTTCGGAACCAAGACGTCGTCATCAGGGCTTATTAGAGCCCTATCTATTGCACTAGGGCCGGACACAGAGGAATTCACTACGTGTTACATTGACGACTTGGTCCTTGCATCTCGTACATTTTCTGAACACATGACACACTTACGGAGTGTTTTTACAAAATTAAGGGAAGCGGGCTTCACTTTGAAGCTATCTAAATCTAATTTCGCAACGCATCAAATTAGTTTTCTGGGGCACACCATCAATCGGAACGGGGTCACACCACAGGGGGAGAAACTGGACAGCATCTTCAATGCTAGCACCCCACGCAATGCGAAGCAGTTAAGGTCCTTTTTAGGTCTCTGCAATTATTTCAGGCGCTTTGTAATCAGATACTCTTGTTTAATTGAACCTTTCCGCGAGTTATTAGTAAAGAATGCGAAATGGAGATGGAACCATGTCCTCAATGAGGCATTTGAGCGCCTGAAAAGTGGATTCCGCCAAGCTGTCACGCTGAAATTTCCATGTACTGAGAAGCCTTATATTGTAATGACGGATGCGTCTAATTCAGGTATAGCTGGTGCTCTCTGTCAGCGTGATGAACAAGGTAATCTAGGCATTGTTTCCCTGGCAAGTCGAGGACTTAGCACAGCGGAACGGCGGTATACTAAGAGCGAACAGGAACTTTTAGCGATTGTTTATTCTTTAGAGAAATTCCGCATTTACATTTTAGGCCATTCTTTTGAGATCCATACAGATCATAATGCTCTTGTCTTTATGAAAACGTGTAAGTTAACCTCCAACAGGATGTCACGCTGGATTCTGGCGATACAGGAGTATGACCCTAAAGTTGTTCATGTTAAGGGTACTGATAATGTGTTAGCTGACTATTTGAGTCGGAATATTTCTGTGACAGCTGATGAGGTCAGCACTGATTTTAGTGAGAATATCTTGGTATGTGCTGATAAGTATGACGAATGTAGAGAGGAGAGAAGGAAACTCTCGAAGATGAAATTGGAACAGGGACAGGATGAGGAGTTGTGTGATATTTTATTTGAGTTAGAGGCTGCTGAGCCTGACACTATTGTGGAAAAAGGAATATGAGCTATAAACTTCTGAGTGGTTTAGTAGCTCGCATATGTCATAAGGATGTATGGAGGGTTGTAGTGCCTCAAGCCTTGCGGAAAGACATGATTTGGTATTTCCATAAGGAATTAGGTCACTTTGGTGCGGAGAAGGTATTATGTGCAATTCAGTATCACTTTGTGTGGCGCAATATGGGTAGACAAGTCCGTCAGACTTTGGCTACTTGCGATGTGTGTCAGAAGTGTAAACACCCAAATAGGTATATGCACGGGCCGAGGCAGGCTGTGATAACCGAGGATATAGGTGAGTTACTGTGTGTGGACATCTATGGACCGTTGGTTAAGTCTAGGTATGGCTACCGATATATATTTGTAATACTTGACTCGTTCTCTAAATTTGTTAAATTATACCCACTTCGGAAGGCTTCTGCTAGAGGATGTGCCAATGCAGTGAGTAAGTATTGCGAGGAATTCGGTAACTCTAGGAGGATCCTATCCGATCACGGCTCACAGTTCACTTCGAACATCTGGAAGAAGACTCTACAGGACAGAGGTATTCAGGTAACATATTCGTCTATAAGGTTTCCTTGTGGAAACATGTCTGAGAGAGTCATGAGGGAACTTGGACGGATGTTTAGGACCTATGTAAGTCATAATCATAGCTCTTGGTATGAACATTTAGGTAGGATGGAAAATTGGCTCAATGTCACAAGACATGAGAGTACTGGTTTTACACCCATTGAGGTGCACTTTGGGAGAAAGCCTGATTTTGAGTTGGCCAAGATATTGAGGTTGGAGAGCGTGGAGGAGGTTCCTCAGGATCTATTTGTACAGCTTGCTAGGGAGAAGCTGGTTAAGTCTGGTCAGAAACGTGCTAGGATAGTTCAGAATAGGTGCTCTGATAGTTTAGAGGTAGGAGATGAAGTATTGTTGCGAGTGCCTCACCCATCTAACGCTGAGGATAAGACCATGTCTAAGTTTTTTCAATTGTTTAAGGGTGCTTTTATTGTTGCGAGAAGGATAGGGAGGTGTGCATATTCCTTAATTGGTGCTAATAGGAAATGTATTGGAACTTATAATGTGTTCAATTTGAGGAGATACCATCGGGATCCCTAATGTTGTATATTGTATATTTGATGGGTAGTTTGAGGAGCTGTCTTTGGGCCATCAGCCACCTGATTTGTGTTGTTTTGCCAACATTTGCATCTGTTGGAAAACAAAGGGGGAGTATTGTAACCTGACAAACCCCGGTCAGATATTATTATTATTATTATTATTATTATTATTATTATTATTATTATTATTATTATTATTATTATTATTATTATTATTGTTATTATTATTATTATTATTATTATTATTATTATTATTATTATTATTATTATTATTATTATTATTATTATTTATTCATGTGTATATTTCATTTATGTGTGTATTTAGCCGTCGCGGCTTAGTAACTCTTTTTGGAACTCTCGTTATTATGGATACTCTCTATATTTTATTTGGGACTAGTGTGTTTCGATCACTCAGTTTATCTCCCGGTTGTGTACGTGACGAGTCTCCGAGCGGGGGTTTACGTGTTGACGGAGCTGAGGTGGAAAATTCCAGGAACTGGGCTATTTTAAGATGCTGTTGTGTTGGCTTGGGCTAGTGTGGTGCAAGCACGCGTCGAGAGTTGGAAGTTGCAGCTTGCAGTGTGCAGATGTGATACTGGTGGTAATCGGAGAGGTGTTTTGTACGAGTTGTGGGAAGATGTCCCATGCCATGTTGGGAGTTCGAGATCTGCTGTTGAAGGAACCAGGGAGAAAGATGCTGGAGTGTAACAACATTCTATGGTTATGAATGTTAGCCATATATAATTCTACGGAGAGTCTACGTAAGGTAACGTGTTGGGCCTTTTCAAACTATACCAACGCCATCAGCAAAGTGGAGTCCATTCTTGAAAAATGAGTCATGACTGCGTGTGAATATTTTGCGTTGCGGAATAAACTGAGTACCAGTTATTGAGAGAGAGTTATTTCATAAATTAAGACATTTATTATTTATATCAATATTCTCTTTATTTTGTTATATATGTTCAAGGGTGTATCACGACGAGCTCTGCTCGGATTTCTAGGTAAATACAGGTTTAATTGACTAAGTATATTGTATGAGATTAATATATATTCTGTTTAATTTCTATGGGTGGGGGAAATTACCAGATGGACTCCTTTATTAATTTTTTAGGTATCAAGTGATTCAGATCTCCTTGTCACAAGGCAACGACCCTGAAGATGAGTTTCAACAGCCGGCAAAGTTTAAGAATTATTTATTTGTATATTTATGGCTCCCAAATTCCATTAGTCATTATTATTTATATTTATATTTAAGAGAGAGATTTCAGTACATTAATTAAGGCCACGGCCGCTTCCTTCCAACTCCTGGACCTTTCCTATCCCATCGTCGCCAAAAGACCTATCTGTGTCGCTGCGACGTAAAGCCCCTAGCAAAAAAAAATATTTAACAGGTTTAAAAATCTAAATAAAAACTTGGCTTTTGTACTTCGCTTTGACAATTCATGCACAGTTCCTTTTATGTCTGGTATTTTGAAGTCTCCTATAATTAATATAATACTATCTTGAAATATTGAGACGTAGCGTTCGACTTGGTCAAAAAACTGTATATAAGTTTCTACGTTACTATTAGGTCGAAAATATACAACACATATGTAGTATTTCTTACTAATATAGAGTACTTTAAGCCACAGTGATTCATTTCCTGATTCCAAACTGTTTACTCTTTCAGAACGTAATGTAGATTTAATGCTCAGTAGAACTCCTCCACCAGTTTTCTTATTAGTGGCAAGTAAGTCTCTATCTTTTCTATAAACTACGTATCGTTCGTCGAATATTTCAGAGTCATATATCCCATCTGTCAACCATGTTTCAGTCAATGCAATGATATCAAAATTGCTTAAGTAATACATTATCAAACAGTATTCCAGTTTTTCTTCTAAGCCCTCTAACATTTTGATAGTAAATCTCTAATATACTATTAACACTTACATTAGCCATTGGTACACTGATTCTTTAACTTTACAATATCGCTTTCCTCATTAATGCTGAAAATTGGGGTATTTTCACCCTTTCTTAAAAATATCTTGCCATTACGAGTCCACAAAAATTTAATATTTTCATTCCGTCTGACTTCCCTCGCTTTAGACAGCAATTTCCTCCTTTCAGCACACAAACTTTCATTTACGTATATGGGATTACTCTAAGTATACCCGAGAACAACGGTAGACGGATTACGTTTAACTCTCCTTTTCCTTATCATACTTTCTTTCAAGGATCTACGAATGAATTTTACAATTATAGGAGGAACTTGCGCGTCTGCTCGCTGGGGAAGTCGGTAACATGCATCTACATCTTCTTCTTTAATGTCCACGTGCAACGCCATTCCTACAACCTGGACAGTTGTAAGTATATTTCCACCTGGCTTAACTGGGACCCCATGAATTTCAATCATATTGATCCTAGAATACTGTTCACAATCAACAAGTCTTAATTTTAAGTTAATATTTTCCTTCTTTAGTGTATTGTTTTCCTGTTTCAGTTCATCAATAGTCTTAAGACAATTACTAATAATTTCAGACTGTTTTCGTAATAATTCACTGTTTTCATCTAATTTATTATGAGCAGCATTTAAGGAATCCCCTAAGTCCTTTTCAGTCTCCTTATTTAATTTCTTTAGTTCATTCACCTCATTCGTTAACACAACCAACAGATTATAAACTTCCTCTATATTCGGTGTTTTGTCAGTATGCTTATCCGACTCATGCATGCTTCTCCTTCGCGACACCGAACAAGAACGACAGTGCCACTGCTGAGATGACGATTTAAAATATTTAATATCCTCTTCCTTTAAATGAACACAATTGTTATGAAACCAGTTATTACAAATATTACACTGAATTTTAACATTAATATCTGCCCTTGGAACATATTTATTACACTCAAAACACACACACTCGTTTTATTGTAGACACGGAGGTCCTAATTCAGTGAGGTGAACGATATTGATATCACTTGTGTTGTTAGTGGAAGTTGGTAGCACTGTGTAAACAATGCCTCGCTTTACTTTTAGCCTCTACAACCAAAATATAATGATTTCAACATACAATGAGTAGCATAGACGGGTGTCAGATATCAAATACTTGCACGGCTTCAAAAGTACTCACTGCTTTAAGCAAACATTGCTCCAAGACAATCTCGGACCACAAGAAATTAAGGTAAATACGGAGCTCCCGTCACATCACACGCACTCACACTGCCATGTCTGTATTCCGTTATTCCGTTACTCTGACAACGACCATTGGCGTTAACGTCTGCATCATCCCAGACGACATACAGAATATTAAGTGGAATGCAGAGTAGGAGAAGTATCTCATAGACATGTCTAGGTGCCCCTTGCAATGTTACAATTGATAACAACTTATAAATGCTCAAGTATAGTGACCGAACAGTTGCATACACAGTAATCGTAATTGGCATTACTTTGAAGAGAAGTTAATGAATGAGTATTCGGGATTTGAATTTCGACCACATTGTATTAGTACGACTAAAAGGACCCAGAGTGTTTCACTGTTTTAAAATGGTATCTTGCACTGTCTGAATTTATAAAATAAATTTTCCATCCTAGTGTCCTAGCTTCTGAAGATCATCTATAGTTGCACATAAAGATAAAATTTTGGGAAATAATATACAAATGAAGCAGATAAACAAATTACATACATAAAAGTTTTCCACGTTTAAACCCAACTTTTTCATCAAACACTGGGGAATATAAATAATCAACTTTTAATCACTTAAGATAACTGCATTAATTAATATTATCTAAAGAACTAAACAAAACAAAAATTTACAACAACTGCTTCCACTCTCATCTGTGCTTTATTGTGAACTATCTTTATAATATGAAGTAATTTGTTCAGACAATTAATTCAGCCATTTATTTTTTTTTTTGACTCCGATCTGTACGATGATAGTGAGCGTTATACAAATACTTCTTCGAAACTAACAGCGAATTCATTAATCACAATAGAAATCTCTCTAATCAATAGGGATGTCAATAGTTATTTCTTAAAAATGCCAACCCAGAATGTCTAAGTATTTACGATTTTACTGTAGAAGGCAGGTAACCAGAAGAAGATACAGTACTTACTGGAACTAGGGTATCAAAAAATAAATCATCCCTTCAGAGAGCTGTACATTTTGAAAGGTACAAAAGCCTACACTAAAGGATAAATTTTAAATTATTACTAATAAAATAAAATAAACACAGTTAGCTTAAGTGGGAGTCTAGCTGTGTTCTGAGCAGGGGCTGGACTTAACCCTGCTTGAGACACTAGGGTGGGGGTCCTCAGCCCCGACACGGCGCGTCCCAATGTCTGAAAAGGAATTTTCCTGTAGACAAACAGGACAGGTGCGATTAAGGTCTAGGCAAATAAACACCTGCGGATTAACTGAGGAAAACAGGAACATCGGTGAACCATCTCGATGGCGGATGAGGTATATTTCCAACGGCAGAGGGGGCAGAAGAACCGGCCGTACGTCATACAACCGTAATTCTAACATTGGATATTGGTATCCGTTCTTCCAGATATGTAGTAAAGTAACAATTATGTATGATGGAAACACTTTCAGAAAGAACTACTCCAGATATTAACCGGCAACGGAATCCATTGTCGCTTTAGGCAGCGCACACAGGCCTTCGTATTCTGAGTAGCCTTTACCAACATGCAAGTTCGAATCGGAGGCATCTGGAAGCCCTTTAAACAATAGAAATGAAACCGAAACAAGAGTCAATGTAACCATGTATAATGTACGAGCTACGAAGCGTCACTATTTTGGAACAGTCAACACACAGACTCTACTTCAGACCGAAAAATGGAAACGAACTCTAAGTGGGATGGAAAAACAGAAAATTGTGATACTTGCGTTACTGGAGAGACGATTCAAATATTCAAGTACCGTTGATTCAGGTGATTACAGGGTATTCAAATGGAAACCTGGGAAAAAAGACTGGAACAAATTTATAGCAATCCGGAACAGCATTCTGTGTGCACAAACAAGTAATTGTCACCGTTATAGACTTCAGCATCCCTTAAGGCAGACAATTATACTAACATTCAAATGTGAAAACAAAAGATATACTTTGTTCACGCACCTACAAATGAAGACAATCGAAGAAACCCTGAAAAATGAAAGTCTTCTGGAACCAGCTAGAAAGCGAAATACAAAAATTTCCATCTGGTAATGTTAAAATATTTATGGGTGATTTCAATGCACAAATTCGGAACGAACGACGGTTCAGGAATATCGTTGATAACTACCCTGCCCACAATAGAACAAATAGAAATGGCAGTAGAGTTAATTATGTTCGTGATACCTTCTATTTTAACTTATGCCTACACATTTCAAAAGACATCCCAGGGAAAAGAAAACTTGGCACATCCGACTAGAAGATCTTGGTGAATTTCAGTTGGACAACTTCGTAATATCGAAACGGAATATTAGGGAAATTATGAATGAAGAAGTAAGAAAAGGCGTGAATCTTGACTCAGATCACTTCCTGACCCGCATAAAGGTAAGACTTCTTCCATTAAATAAGAGAGGACTGCCTTAGATTAAAGTTATAAGGAGTGACACGGATAAGCTAATTCAAAATAAAGCTATTACTTGGCAGGATATTCGAGAAAATATGGCACTTACAGCAAAAGAAGTTGCACCCTTACGAAGGATGCATAAGCATTCATGGTGGACTAAAGAAATAAAAGTTATACTTTGTTCACGCACATGATACTTGCGTTACAGGAGAGATGATTCAAAGATTCAAATGCCGTAGATTCAGGTGATTACAGAATATTCAAAGGTAAACCTGGGAAAAAGATTGGAACAAATCTACAGCAACCATGAACAACATTCTGTGTGAACAAGCAAGTAATTGTCTCCGTTACAGACTTAAGGTAGTCGACCAAAGAGCAATGGCCTTTAAATTATAGTACGCAGACAAAACAGAAGGTAAGCTCTCCAAGTACAAAGAAGTGCGGAAGAAGACTGCAAAAACTTCCGTAAAGCCAAAAGACCCGAAATCACAGAAGAAATCGAGAGCACTGAGTCAGAATTCAAAATAAACAACAGTATAAATTTTTACAGAATCTTCAAGCAGCATGTAAATGGCTATCAACCACCAAGTTTGATTTTCAAGAGGAACGATGGGAAAATGACAGCGAACATTAAATAACACTGTGAGATCCTATCGAAGTGCTTCCAGACATTGCTTAACTGCGAAGAACCCGGAGAAGAAGGCCGAGAATAATTCCAGAGCAAAGAAACGACGATTCACCTTCTCGTATTCCTTATGAACTTCGGAGGAGGCAAGGCAGTTGACTCTCACGCCGGGTTTTGAGCCTCCATTATTAACTTTGTTCAGTAACCCTTTACTGGCTAATTCCTTTTTCCCATTCGCGTATTCCCGTTTCTAGTCCGCAATTAAAGAGAACCGGGGACAGTCCAGTACCTTGTTTGGCCCCAGTTTTAATTAAAACCTTTTTGGTTACTTTCCTATGAATTTTACTTTTGAATGTGTCTGTGTTAAGAGTTTGCATGATAATTTCCACTGTTTTACAGTCCACTTCAGATTCTATCAAGATGTCAAACAACACTTGCTAGCTGCTTTCACCTCCTCATCGTTTCGGAATCGTCGTCTATCGAGATCCCTTTTCAGCTTACATAACACATGATAATCGCATGGCACTAAGTCTGGACTGTATGCAGGAAGTTGCCATACCTCCCACTTGAATCGCTGCAGCAGTTCGGATGTTTGGCGGACAGTCTGAGGTATTGCGTTATCGTGCAACAAAATCACACCGGCGCTCAATTTTACGAAACGATGAGGAGATGAAAGGAGCGGTCTCCATGTGGTTACGTAGCGCTGGTGATGATTTCTACGCATCTGGAATCTAAAAGATGGTTGATTGTTTCGAGAAATATTTACATTCTCTTGGGGACTATGTGGAAAAGTGAACTTACATTGTATGTTGCCACAGCCGTGTTGTCTATGTGCATGTGGTTTCATAAATGGCCATAACCTTGAAGTGCAACTTACTCTTTAAAGTATGAAGGCTTTCACGGCCGGTGTCAATATAAGAAAAATCTTCCGAGCTATTATACCGTGGTCCACTCCTCTCGTTTCTACCAAACGTTTCGACTACTTCTGCGGCAGTCGCCAGCGGGATACAGGAGAGCGTATCGACACGACGCCACAGAAGATGACTACCGCAGCAGTAGTCGAAACGATTGGTATAAACGAGAGGAGTGGATCACGGCATAATAGACCGGAAGATTTTTATTATATAACTTACTCTTTGATTCGCCCTCGTACAATTTATGCATACATTTGAATTAAAATGTACGCTTGAATGTATTTATTTGTAACAAGTCGTAATGTAACTGGTCG
The DNA here is from genome assembly GCF_040414725.1 of Anabrus simplex. Taxonomy (NCBI): domain Eukaryota; kingdom Metazoa; phylum Arthropoda; class Insecta; order Orthoptera; family Tettigoniidae; genus Anabrus; species Anabrus simplex. The sequence goes on from NC_090266.1 coordinate 764,826,455, forward strand.
ATGCCAGTGACAGTATAAGTAAGGTATTATGTTGAAAGAGTCGAACGAAGAATTACGTTGACGTTAGGTGAACATGTTCTTTTCCCAATATTCCCGTACTACGTATGAAACACCCACACACTGCCACCACTCTCTGGGTTTCACGTGTCAAAATATCCATCAAACTGTTCCCTTATAATGTTTCGCATCGAGTTTCCCGGATAATTATCAACGTCAAACACAGACACCTGTGCTTGCTGTTCTCGAGCCAACAAAAAGGCGCATCTCTGGCTGTAACACGACCTGCTAAGTGAATTTATATTGCCAAGAACTGGAGCTCTCGGTAACAGAGACAATCACGCCAGTCTATCGCTCCACGACTGCGTGGGCGGGACAGATGTTCTAAAGGAGTCTCTTAACTGCCGGGCCGCAACCCACTTCTAGGACAATGAAAATCATTTTTATAAATTTATCTACTCCCGATTATAATAAGAATTTGAAACATTTCTAATTGGTCGAAAACTTCGCATAAAATGGATTCATTAACACGTAAGTATAAAAAAACGGAGCGAGTTGGGCGTGTGGTTTGGGGTGGTCAGCTATCAACTATCATACGGGAGATAGTGGGTTCGAAACCCACTGTCGGCAGCCCTGAAGAAGGTTTTCAGTGGTTCCCCATTTTCACACGAGGCAAATGTTTGGGCTGTACCTTAATAAGGCCACGACCGCTTCATTCCCACTCCTCGCCCTTTTATATCCCGTCATCGCCATAAGACCTACCTGTGCCGGTGCGACGTAAAGTCAATTGGAAAAAGTATTAAACGAAGAAAGTCAGGAAAACAAAACGCGGTGTTCCCCAATCATGTGCATATCTTCAAATTCCTGAAATGACATCAAAAATAGAAATCATTTTGGAAGTACAGTATTGTCGTAGCTGAATGTCCACCATATTAATGAGGTATCCCTTACATAATCCATATTGAATTCCACATTGATTTAACGCAATATACCTTAGTACAAATTGTAATGTTTGTATGTCAAGCCCTTGTCCAGTTTCTTTACCGGGTCGGCTATGAACTGAGATGAATCTGTCGTGGCGGATTTTTATGACAAGATGCCCTTCTTGACGCCAACCTCATCAGACGAGTTAATGAGATGAAATGAATAACGTGATATATGATTGCAGGAAGGCAGAGAGTGAAACCCGGTGCCGGTACATAGCCTACTACTGTCGAATAACACAAAGGGGTCTGCACAAGGCTTAACATCACCAACCGACGGACGAATCATCATCAACAGCGTCATATGCCCTCACTCTATATGAACAATGCGGAGAGGTTTGGAACTGAATCCAGGCTTTTGGCACGCAATCTAGTGATTAGAAATTGTATACTACCACCTCCCCTACCCTGCCGGCCAACATTCTGATGGTGACAAATTTTTCGATCAACGGGACGCATAGCGGCTAACCACGGTGTCAGACCGTTTAGACTTCAATGCCTTAATGATCATGGCCACCAGGCAGATATATTATTATTATTATTATTATTATTAATAATAATAATAATAATAATAATAATAATAATTGTACCGGGCGGTACACCTCCACGCCGTTAATTTAAAATGTGCGCCAATTGAAACTCCTCTGCTGGAGGAAGTCTGAACTTTATTGACGCTATTAATTCTCTACTTTCTCAGAAGATGTCACCACGTGGAAAATTTTGAGTTTTTGAACTGTGTCATTTTTGATGTGGTTTTGTTTCACTTGAAGTAAGAAGTGTGAACTTTCTCTTCTAGAGGACACTACTGAAGATCTACAATAGTGCAATCTAGTGCGGAGTCAAAGAACTATTTTTTTGGAGAAAATTTAATTTCAAGAGTTTGTTCTTTGTTAAATTTCTTTCTGTCATTGTTTAAGTTGGCAATATTTACCCCTTTCTTCCCCTTGTTATGAATGTATCCAATCCCGAATTTCTTCTATTAATTTCTGACCAATCTGGTGTATCTTCCCCCAACTTGAATCTGTTGCGGGGTCCTACCCAATAAAGAGTTTGTGGGAGGGTGTTTTCTTTCCCCTAACGCCTAGAACCTTCCACGAGAGGATATAAACTGCTAATTTTTGGGTCTCTGCGCCACTCATGTTCCATCTTTCAGTGTATTAAGTACTTAGCAGGAGGCGGGAAGCGCCTCTTTCCTCGGCAGCGGTCAACAACAAGGTAATGGCCGATTAATAAATTCTTTCTTTGCCAGCTCAGCAGTTTAACTTTCGGGGCGGGTTCTAAGCGTTCCACTATGTAACCTTTTCCTAAAATGTAACTTCTCTTTTCATCCATTCTCTTGTAAAGCTACATACTGGGATAGAGAGTGCTAACCCTCTCGAGCTCCCACTCACATTGTCTTGAGGTGAACTTATTTTCTCAACCAATTCTTCCGTTATGTAATGTAAATTGTTATTTTCTTAAGTCACCTCTGTAGTATGGGATTAGCCCTTGCGCTAACGGCCTAAGGCCAAGTAGGTCTTAAACAAAGTGTATTGGGAGTGCAAGTTCGCCTCCCCTCAAATTGTATTTTAGAGGTCATGTATTAACCTTCTTGTCATTTAATAGACCTCAGTAGGTTGGGTATTTTACCCCTGTGTATATGTCCTTTGAGGACAGCTTAAAGGTGGAGTTTGGTGTGGCCTGGGAGAGGCTTAAATTTGAGAGCGAGTAGCTCTTTTGAAAATTGTATGTTGTATGCCTCGAGGAGGCTTTTCAGTGTAATGTGGAGCAAGGGCTCCTAGGTATGAATGGGGTTTTCTGCCCCTCTGTTAAAATTGTGTTTGGGGTAAAACTGTGCTGATTGCCCAAGAATTATGTTTCTGACTTTTGAAGCCCCAAATGGGGTACCTATGTAAATGTATTTTTTCAATCGTGTTTCGGCTACTAAGTACCTGTTCTATTTGTTGTTACCTAATTTTGAAAAGAAAATATAACCTTGTTAAATTTTAAAATTAATTTCACTTTAGTAGCTTGAGACCTATTCACCACCCAGCACCTTCTTTCATGCATAACTACCACCAAAACACGGTAACAATAATCATCATCATCATCATCATCATTATCATCATCTTCATCATAGTGGTAGTACAAACTCTAATAATGTATGAAATAGACCTGTCTAAATATGTTTTAGACAGCAATTTTTGTAAGTGTACACGTCATAATAGCGCAAAAATAACGACACTGCACATTACCAAATAATTGTAGATTGTTAGGAAAACAAAAGTGGTCTGTGAAATGTAACTTTTCCTCTTATAAAATCTATTCGTTGGTGGAAGATAATGGTAACTGCCGACACGGATGGTTTTGATTTACTGGTACTTTGTGAATGTACTCACTTTGTTCAATTAATTAATTAATTAATTAATTAATTTATTTATTTATTTATTTATTTATTTATTTATTTATTTATTTATTTATTTATTTATTTATTTATTTATTTATTTATTATGCCTTTGAATGTAGCGAACTCAGGGGTCGTTGGCCCTCTCTTACACTTGACCACTGTAGTGATACATCATTGGAGCAGAGCTTAAGAGTACTTAATAAAATAATAAATAGTAATCTGCACAGTAATATTACACTTCTCTAACTCACAGTCATCGACTCATCAAGTCATGGGAATAAGCTGCATTCTGTATGTAGCCTCGGCAAGCAGTCTTAAATTTAAGTAATGAGGTGGTACTTCTGACATTGACAGGCAACAAAAGAACTGCTATACATAGAGGATCGGTGAAGAGGAATAGAATGGGAGTAACCAGAGCGGGTATTACTGCTATGAAAGGAGGACAAATATTTATGCTGGGATGAAATGCCTTCAGACAGTATGCGGTATATCTGTACCAGTATGTGATACGTTCATCGTTTACAAGGTTTCAACCCTGAAATAAAGTGATAGTATTGGGTGACATGTGTATCATAACTCAGACTGTAAATAAATCTAAGGCAACAATCAAGCGCTCCCTGAAGTTTCGAAGTCTGCTTCTCTGTTATGACTACAAGAATTAGGTCATAGTTGTCAAGGATGGGAAGCACTAATGATTGTGAGAGTGAAAATATCGCTGTTTCCTATAACTGAATGAAGTATCGAAAATATTCCTTTACAAACACCTTAAACATATTCAGATCAATAAAAAGTTTCGTTCATTGTCACTCCAAGAATTCTAACGGTTTTGCTGAATAGAATAAATTTGCCATTGAGTATAACTGCAGGAATAACAAATTTTGAGATCCAGTAATCGTTGCTTGTGCCTTGGAGCGTTTAAGTGGAAGGAAATTTTTCAGGAAGTAAGCGTTAAGTCGCTGAAGGTCAGCGTTGATGCCTGTTATCGCTTGAGGCAAATCATAAGTCTTACAGTGACATTATATTGTAATCGTTCGCATAAAGATGGTAGCTACAAATCTTTAAATTGCAGTAGGTGGAATGTTGTTTATGTACAAAATAAAGAGCAAAGGGCCTAAAAAAACACTGCCCGGCAGGGTGCCTGCCTTCCTGCTTAGCCAGTTATAGGTTTTATCAAGGGTTATAATCCGTTGCGTGCAATTTTTAAGGTACAATGAAAGGAATTTATAGTTCGTTGTTCGAAGTAGTAAGATTTCATCTTGTTTAATAGAGCCTGGATGTTTATAGTGACAAATGCGCTACTGAAATCGAGTAGAGTAAGTATTGTCACCAGTATTTGATCCATTTCGTGTCGTATGGCCTCAGTCACTTTGAGCAAGGCTGTTGCTGCGCTGTGTCCCTTCTTGAAGCCAGATTGCAATAGGTCTATGAGAGAATGGTCGTTTAAGTATTCCAACACCTACTCATGAACTAGACGCTCGAGTGCTTTGAAAATTGCAAGTAAAATAGAAATTAGTCTGTGGTCGGATGGTTGGTAGGGCTCGGATTTCCTAAGAAGAAGGATAACATTGGCTTGTTCCCATAGTGAAGGAAAGGTTCCGTTTTTAAGGCAGTAGTTACAAATGTGGGTAATGATTGGTAAAGCAGCACCAATAATGTTGTGTAAGTTTTATGGCTATCATCCACTCATTTCGCTTTTCATTTGATAGAATATAATACATTTTAAACTTTATTAGTAGTCTCGTGGTGAAGTATAAAATGAAGTTGGTTAGGGAAAGGGTTAATTACCGAGTTTGGTATTGAGTTTGGTGAATATTGTATATTTCGTGGTGTTCTTTCTTCAGTAAAACATTCATTTAACTTATCCAGTGGAATGTCCGGCACATGAGGTTGTTGCTGAGGTTTTACTACGCGTAAGGAAAAAAGCATGTTCCAAGCACGGGTAGAATTCATATTTGCAGTCATGCGTCGCAAGTAAGTAAATTTACTATTTCTAACGAGCTGTTTAATTCGATTTCTAAGGACCCGATAATTTGTGAAGTCACTTCGGTTACGAGTTCTTTTAAAGCGTCGATAAAGTGTATGTTTTTAATTTCATTATTTAGCCGAAGACAAGATGGTCGAGTAACTTGTATCTGTCTTTTAGGGGCGTGTTTATCGTACGTGATGATTACAATGGAGTAAAACTAGAAACATTTTGCGTCTATATCGTCCAATAGGAGTATGACATTCCAGGTTAGACTGTAAGCGTCATGTCTTAACTCGTCCGTATCAATGCTATTTGTGTTTCTGGAAAATGAAATTCTTAGGTTTATATATTGGCATTTGGAGGGAGTAGAATAGGTAGATAAGGATATGAGTGGAGAAGGCTGGTACTGGAATCTGGCGTGAGTTATAACTTTGTCTGGGTTATTTGTCACAATGTGGTCAATGAGCGTGTGTGTTGCGTAGTTATCTGCGTAAATGCAGATTCGTAGGATCTAGACGGAGGATGGTCATATTAAATGAAGAAAACAAGTCAGTAAATTATTTAGTTTCCTATATTACGGTAAGTAGGTAAGTGTTAAAGTCTCCTATGGCAATAATATGCTCTTAACAAGACAGTATGTCAAGTAAACGAAATTCAAATTCAGTTACACTTGTTACTTTGGACGGCCTGTATAAAATAAAAATAAAGAGTCTCTGTTTGTCAATAATGACTTCAACAAACATAATTTCTGGCCCTAGCTGTGTATTGTCAGATGATGAACACATCACCCGCAGTACATGGCCACCCCACCTCCTCTTCTGCCATCGGATCTATCGTGCGGTAAAAGGGAATACCGGTCAAGTTGTACCATACCGGAGGGTATGCGCAGTGTAAACCAGCTTTTGCTTATAAAAGTAATATGGATACTATTTTCCTTCATTATGGCTTGAATTTCACCGATTTGCGCTACCTAGGAGAGCGCGTTGATATGGCAACACTGTCGTGACCCTAAGGATTTCGGCAGGCTGAGGACCAGTCTTGCCAACCCAGAAATCTTTTCTCCACTAAATTTTAGACGAAAATCCGCTAAATTCCGCTGAATTCCGAATTGAAAAAATATCATATTTCTATAGGGAAAGTTAATTCAACACCATCTTCTCCTTTCAGTGGTATATCCTCTGAAGCGGATATGCGGGGTTGATATCCTATGTTTTCAGAACGCTGGAAGTGCTAATACAGCGCTCCTAGCTGAGGAAAGTTGCAGCACGTCAGCCATGTTTCCTGGGGGGCACTTTTCAGACGTTAGTTATCAAGAAGGAAACTTGCCTAATACGTGTTCTGCAATTAATTGCACGAATAGAGGGAATACAAGAAATATATAGTTTTATACGTGAACATTTATTCGTTTCTGCCACCAGAGAACATGGCGGAGCAGCTTTCAACTTTCTTCAAAGATGGCAGGCCTTCCACCAGTCTATATAGTATAATATAGGTATTTCATAGTGATGAGCAAAGGAGACTGATGGGACATATTTTTCTTAAGTGCAGTATGCAGTATAAATTCATTTCACTAACGGGTTAGTAATTTTCTCCTTATGATAAAGGTGATTTTGTTACAGAACATATCCACTGAAATCCGTTAATAGAAGTTTGGGAATCCGTCAAAAATCCGCTGTCCGTTAAATGGAAAATGTCTCCGCTGTTCCATTTAAAATTCCGTCAAATTTAGCGGAAAATCCGCTGAGTTGGCAACACTGCTGAGGACTTGAGTTCGGATTTTTGGGAGCGTATAGTCAGATTGGCAAAATAAGTTTTAATATCACTTATATTCTAAAACCCTTGAAGAGATATGCACATGTATACAAAGCACATATAAATTTCTGACACCAATCAACCTTTAACTCTCTTTCAAATCTTGCTGTGAGTCTTTGAGTCTTTAATTTACAGACAAGAATATATATATACACTGATTGAATACTTAACTACGGGATGAAGCTGAACCCCGTGTGGCTGAAGTCTTCTTACTTCTTTCTTCTACGCTGAAGTCCTTGTCCCTGGAAGCCGTCACTTCGACTGCGATACGAAACTCACCCAATAAGAATGAATGCGGGTTTATTCTTATTCTTATTCTTATTCTTATTCTTATTCTTATTATTGTTATTATTATTATTATTATTATTATTATTATTATTATTATTATTATTATTATTATTATTATTATTATTATTATTATTATTATTATTATTATCCTCCAACACCTACATTGACTATTGGTGTGGGAAACCCTGTGATCGTTCACTCACGAATCACACTCAGTTCAAGAGCCTATTATCCCTCTGACTTACTATTACTTTACGGCGTACTCGCCGCTCTACTCAAAGTCTACCACCACCCTTAACAGTTTCTCCCTGGCCGACTCATTATCTGTTCACTGGGCAATATGGCCTCCGGCCTACAGTCAAAAGCCTCCTTCGAGAACTGAACGTCAGAAAGCCTTGTTGTTTACGAGTTACAAGTTGATATTTCTTTTCCATCCCTTCGAGAACTCTTTATTGAATAATACACCACCACTACGAGTCACTTGTACACGTCACAGCATAACTGTTCTCTGATTGGTTCTTTAGTATGGAACCTCCCAGTCACGTTGTAACTACATGTGATGTTCTCGAAAAACTTGGAAACTACCCGTATGTTTCTCACACGTGACATCGTACATTTCCAGAAGAAATGCGTATTTAGCTTGCACAATGTTTCATAAGATTGAGACAAAAAACTCTTGGCTTACAAACTTCTACGCCTCATAGAATCTTCTAATTCTTTCTTTAGAATATTCTTTCATTCCCGTTATTATTAATGATTACTATTATTTATGAATTATGAATTATAGACGTATACAGACTCTACAGTAATTTCTCTTCATATATACATGTGTTTATTTGCCTACTACTTTTCACATCACAGGCTTTATACCCTAGAGGTCGCGGATTCGATTCTCGTTCGAATCCGTTCCCTCACTCTGTTATATGCGAAAGGCGCGTCGCGAACCGCCGTTCACGACAGCACTGTAAACAGTTAGTAGAGGTAGGTAATGCCTGTTTGAGGAGACCGCTTGTAATGGGAGATGACGGGGTGTGAGGGGAGGGGGGTGTTCCCAAGGTCAATGTCAGGTAAAGAGCTCTGGATCAGCGGAATAACGGAATGTTAACGAAATAGTAAAACAGAAATGGCAAGCAACTTACGTCTACATCCTGAATACACTTATAGAGGCACCTGTGAAGAACGAACAAATACAATGTCGAGCTGTGTTGTTTTCAAATTAGGTTCACTGTTACCTCGCAGATTTTTCATGCTGTCCTGTTGCGCGAAAATTGTGATTGAATCTTTTCGTCCCATTAGGAAGTTGGATCCCGATGAGTCCGTCTTGGTTCCAGACGCGGGATGGCCCGAAGTGACCCCTAGCCAGGTTGAATATAGTTTTACTGGTTTTGGCGAGGGAATCGGTAATGAGTACCTATGTGCCCTTCAGGAGCTGCTTCGGCTTCCACACGCGGTCACCTTATTCACCTCCGCTACCACGAATAAATTTAACTACGACTTTATGGGCGCCTCTCTGCAGTTACCACTTCAGCTGCTGAGCTCTGAGGTCTTCTAATTCTGTGGCACCGGTCAAAGCTCTCCATCGTGAAGTCCACGTTCAACTTCGTTCGGAAAGTTTACCTCACTTTCTCGTATCCTCCCGTGATTCCTCGGACAATCCATGGATTATGAGGCAGTTCCCACGGCTGTACTGCTCTCCTTCATTATTGAGTTCTTCCTGATGGTCGACATGCCGTGCTAACTTGCACAGCTCTTCTCTCAGCACGGCAAATTCGGAGGAGATGGTGCCTCACAAGTCTCGAAAATCCTGCCTCTGTGGGTCTAGGGACTCTTCCCTTGGGTTGGCAGAGTTGGTTTCCAACTTAAGGTACATCTTAAAGTTCTTCATCTTTGCTACGATAGCATTACTTCGCTTATTCACCTCCTGGACGGATATATCTGGTGATATTTTTGTCCAAACTTCAACCACAGTCGTACAAGTTCACTTCGCACACTCTTGCAGTTTAAATATGCTGCCAGTTATGCGGCTTCTGCGAGATACAGAGCACTCCTACGCGTACGTTACAGTACTCGCCATATTGTACAATTATGTCTTTGTGCCGTGAAATTTACCGTAGGCTACTACCATCTGTGACCGACTTCCGAAACCACATTTGTCTTATGAAATGCCTTTACAAGGACTCAAAGTTGGAAGAGGTTGCTTGTTGAAGCTGAATTGGAAAACACTGAGCCAGGGGTGATTTTTGATATTACGAGTGATTCAGAGTAGGCATTTTGTTTCAGTCAGCAGACGCAGGACACATGCTGATAAGTGACTATCCAGATAAACCAATAACATTCACACCCGTAACGAAGCAAACGAAGTGATATGTTATCTTTATTGCCCTACGAGCCACCTTTGTTGATATTTAGCCGACCGTTGTTAATTTCCTATACAAGTAACTTTCAGCAGATTATCACGCTGTTTGTCATTATTATAGCCCTATTCTTATATTTCGATTGATTGGAGTCTATTGATTTATATGTTCATTGCTTTAGATGAATGGCGGACTTTGCGGCCTCGAATTCAGAGGGCCACGGGATCGATTCCAGGCCGAATCGAAGATTATAACCCCGTTTGGTTAATTCCCCTAGCTTGAGCCTGGTGCTTACGTTATATTTAATACTTCGTTTACCTACACCACACTGTACTAAAAACCATTATACAGTAATAGCGAATACATATCTCTGCACAGAGTTAGTACCAGGAAAGGTATGCAGTCATAAACTTCGGATAAATTCATACAAAAATCCATAAATCCATATCATATCCACGTACTTACCTCCAGAATGCTGTGCATGGTGGTTGCCTGAATAAGAACTGTGACTCGGACTTGTAGACCGGTCTTCCTTGCTGTAAGGATGACGGTGGTGAATCATGGCGGCACTCATAAGCTCGAATAAATGTAACTATTCCCAGCGAGTGGAGTATGTTCGTTTCACTCGACTGAAAGGGTCAAGCACAATGCTGACAATGGTTTACACAAATCCTGTGTCTATAGTCAGCGCGTACATACCAATATTTATTATAAGATAGTTGCAAAGATTTCTGATACTTTAGAAATGCCGAAGCTTCATAAAGGCTGCGTACATTTGTATAAAATGAGAAGAAAACGAAAAGAAAATGTAATGTTGTCTGAGGTGCAGGTTGGGGAGATAATGGCTATATCTAGCTTCCCTCACCCTGTTCTCCAAACCCCACCCGCACCCCGCTTGGATGATCCTCGGTTAGGCAATACCTACGGTTGCCTTCTGCTCGTACCGGTACAATGGCCGATGCTTCGTTTGTCTGGTGTTGACCACCACCCGAAGGATGCTATACACCAAGTAACACCCCCCCCTTCCCCGCCAATCTGTACCAACTCAATGGATCGAGTAGCCGAGAACCTGACAACCAATATTAATACTCCCACAAAACTCGCCAAGCTAAATCTAGGTCATATGGTGAAAATATTTGCGTAACCATGAACCTTCCTCCTACAGGTACTTGTGGTTTATACCCAAGCCAAAATCCTGTTCCACTCAAAACCCTGTAACCAAGAAACCTGCCCCTCATACAGTTTATCATGAACTAGATACTATCAGACAACAGACAAATTACACCTTCAGCTCCCCACTGTCGGGTGTTCTGAGAATGGTTTTCCGTGGTTTTCCTTTCTCTTGCACTAAGGCGAATGTTAGTACAGTTCCTAGTACAGGCCACGGACGTCAATCCCCTCACCTTCTCCGAAAATCTTCTTCACATCTCACTGGCCTGAGGGACGGCGTTACCGTCTAGGAGGTTCGCCGTCCCCTTCTGGGACGGGATAAAAAAGTTTTTGCAGTAGTAGAAGTCACTGAATTGCGGAGCCTGAAGGGCTCTGAGAAACAAGTCCCACAGTAAAGCAAGTCTATTTTCCTTTGCTAATCCAATATTACGTAGAAACTCTGATGGCCGGGAATAGAGTCAAAACGTGGCACAGCTCTCCAAACCACACCTGAGTCGTAAGTGGATTAATTGGCGGATGGATTTGGTGGGTCTTACACAGTAGGTATTTCAGAAATCACTAGATGAAAGATACAACCTTGAATTTCTTCTAGAATAGTGACGCCAGGGTGACGTAGAGACAGGCTGAGTCAACAGCCTGGTCGTCAGTCGTGTGGAGGCTGCGAAAGACACCTGACGGCGAAGCGGCAAGACTGGAGCTGAGAAGACAGCGTAAATGCTTGCAAGGTAGAGTTTTTCTTGATCATTGTAGGCGAGCGTTACACAAGCACTAGAGTAGGGTGCATTGCGCAACTCAACACATGTAGAGGAGGGGAGTGAACAAGCATGACATCGGGAAGGGGAATTTTGGAGCATCATTTCCTGTAAGATTCTGCACTTATCACCTGTGCCTGATGATACTTACTACAAAACGAAAAAAATTAATATCAACAGTATGTACGATATATAAAAAGTTAACAGACATCAATTGTAACTAAACATATCTCGTAAATGGCCAAAGGTCCCTAAAGTGAAGCTGCGCAATGACTCGACCCGTTACGGCAGGAAAACTACATAACGTATGGAATATGTTAGGCATTACTAGTGGTATATTGTGAACCTAGAGGATGGTTATGCAGGAAACCAATACATATATCACTCTGTCTACTACAGTACTTTCCAGTTTGAGCTTTATCCAAAATACATTTTTCATATTGTTCGGTAATACTTCTATCTGAGTAATGATCTCCTCCTTTAATAGAAGTGATACACCTTCTCTTCCATTTCATTACACTCTCCTAACATACCCCCTCCAGGATAAGATTCTACCTTCGGGCATCCATGTTTCTAAAAAGGCAAATATCTCAAAAATGTTCACAAGCTAAAACCAAACCAAACCAAACCCCATGGCACTACAGCCCTTGAAGGGCCTTGGCCTACCAAGCGACCGCTGCTCAGCCCGAAGGCTTGCAGATTACGAGGTGTCGTGTGGTCAGCACGACGAATCCTCTCGGCCGTTATTCTTGGCTTTCTAGACCGGGGCCGATATCTCACCGTCAGATAGCTCCTCAATTCTAATCACGTAGGCTGAGTGGACCTCGAACCAGCCCTCAGGTCCAGGTAAAAATCCCTGTCCTGGCCGGGAATCGAACCCGGGGCCTCCCGGTAAGAGGCAGGTACGCTACCCCTACACCACGGGGAAGCACACAAGGCAAAACACTCCTTCTATATTAACAAAGCCAATTCTCAGTACTAATGATTTTGCTTTTCTGTTATCAGTTACACTTTCTGTTTTACTGCATAGCTGCTGGCGCTTCGTAGCTATAGGCCGAGTGCATTTAATTCGTCCATTCATTCAATCATTCACAAATCCATCCATAAATTCATTCATCGACTCATTTGGACAGGAATACGCTCTCCCCAGTTGGTGGTTATCCGTGACAGGAAGAGAAGTGTTTATTCATTCATGCAGCCATTCATTTATTCAATTTGTCCATTGTGTCTGTTGAATGTAGAGGAGAAGTCTGTCCAGACTCATGATAAATAAGAAAATAAACATTACTAGTGGTGTACATAACTGATTAAACCCTATCCAAACACAATAATAACGTACGGAACTATCCCCTGCGCCTGTTCATACATATTAGCCTATTTCCTATGATAATCTGTTCTAAACACAGCACATGCTTGCAATGTTTACTTAAACTGCATAACTTGTGTTACGTGGGTATGTCATTTCAGTAATTATTTTCCAATGTGATGAACTCTGATACGCTCAAAATGTACTGTGCTTAACTTTACGTTTCATAAAACGAATTCATTGTGTTCACGCGAAACCGGGAGGAGTTTTACTGGTAGGATTCAAGCTTTGCACGCCCATCGTTTCATGATAACTTAGCACATGATTATCAGAATAAAGACGCCACATTATCCATTATTAGCAAGGTTGACTATGAGTGAGCAACACGTCAGTGTGCTACGGTAGCGCACCGCCTAAAGTTATCAAGCAAGAGAGCTTGGCCGGCCACCCGCTGCATAGGCAGACCCACGATTGTTCAGTTTTGATGGTCTTCAGCAACCAAGTCTGTGTCAGTCGGGACTCTGTTTATTAATAGTATGGACTTTGATTATTTTATACAAGCATGGAATCACTGTTGGACTTCGTCAAATTTTCTCGCAACGGAGTTAAGCACTTTCTAAAAGTTCAGTCATGTTGGACATTGAATATTTTCTTGACCGCAGTTGCTCGCTAGTAATCAGTTTCAAAGTAGCGAAGTGTAAGAACTCGTTCGTGAGTTAAACAGTTTCTCTATAAATACAGTGTGAGAAATAGTAGCAGTTTTGTCTGAGAGCGGCAATATTTCAATAATAACCACAGTGAAGTGTCATACAGAACTGTGTTCATTGTAGACTACAAATGTTATTTAAGGAATATATAGGTTTTGACTTCTGTGGCAGATGCGTATTTTAGCAAGCGTTACCTCATATTATAAGACATGTACCGGTATCTGGGGTTTCGAGACAACTTCACACTTTAATATGAGAGACTGACGAAATTGACGCTGAAAAAACAAGTGGGAGCCTTAATCGAGATTTCTGTAAACGGCAATCGTCATAAAATATGGTATTCTCCAATCATTTGTACAAATTAGCTGTCGGTAATTTAATTTTTGGTGTAGGTGTGATTTACGTTACAATCTTAGAAGTGTACTTGATTTAAATGAATTCTTTGGCACGTGAATTTATAGTTAAATTACTTCAGTTGAGTGGGTTTAATCTTCGTGTCAGTGAGGCCTTTGTCCAGCTATCAGCGCTGGCATAAAACACTATCATTTCTTGAGTAGTCGAAGGACATAAAGATTAACAATAACAATAAATGGGTCCATTTCGTAAAAGGAAATAAAATAAAAATACAACGAAATGAGAATTATGATTTCATCCTACAGTGTGTGAAGTACAATGTTTCTTTCGTTAGTGAAATTATCTTCAGGTCAAAGATAGACCATAACATGAGGTTATGACATTTCCGTCACGTTTGTGTATATGGACTACCAGTCAGCGTCATAGTAGGACTAATTTGTGATGTGATATTTTGAGCTGTATGATACAGAACGTATATTTGCCTAACTGTAGAAGGAATGCTGAATGAAATAATGACTGCCCCACTGCTGATGAAGTTGTTAATTATAGTGAAGCAATCCCCTATGGTTAAAGTCAAATTAGGTAGGCCCCCAGTGGCTGTGAAGTCATGAGATAGGAATTGCAGATTGATAGCGATTTCCTATTGCTTTGATGGAGATATGCGTAGGGTTATTCCTGTAGATACTGTAGCTTCTCATATGTTGTAGGGACATGTGTTCACTGTGATTGCAGCACAGTGATGTTTGATGTTTATTCCACAGACAGAGTTTTGTGAACATAGATATATGTTCTTACAGTTTTGTAAATCTATATATATAAAACTAGCAAGATACCCGTGCTTCGCTACGGTATTATAATGAAATTTATCATTGAATGCTTAACGTTTTATATATAATCCGCCGGAATTCGCGATCTAACTCGTTTTCTGAGAGAATCCGCCAAAACTCTTGACCTGACACTTTTTCTGAGAGATTACGGCAAAGTACCTCCCATTTTTCAATCTTTCTTTCCAGCATTCGATTTCGTACTTCCCGGGCTAGGTCCAGGTATTCCACCCGGCCAGTTGGGTCCCTAAATCTTTGCCTTCTTTTCCTATAAGTATTTTAATATGGATCAAATCCTTGAGGAGATCCGGCTTGGTGCAGTCTTGGGTGCCTTGCCGGTACTGAACCCGCGGCCGGACTGCAGTCGTAGTCATTATCCGGCCAGGACCCGTTTCCAGCGCGGTCAAACATTTTGACGACGGCCCAGAACATTATTATTATTATTATTATTATTATTATTATTATTATTATTATTATTATTATTATTATTATTGATGGTCTGGAACCCACAGTAAGATGCAATACCGCTACTTGACGGTAAATTACACCCTCTGCCATTGCCATTGCTGACAATGTGACCAGATCGACACGAATTATATACATCCGTGAATTATTGACCTTATTATAGAGGTGAACAATTGTACGGTCAGTATCATTCATACAGTTTATTTCAAATGTGTTTAAATTTTTATTTATATGCCAGGAGAATGTACTGTAATCTAATTTTATGTACTCCAAAGGAAAAGGTGGTTCTTGAAAAACGAACCCAAGAAAGATTAAAAATGATCAGCTTATGTTCAGAATAAGTACATTATGAACAGTAAAATCAATTGGTCTCAACTCCTTTTTTCACGCCACTGTCGTTAGGTTGATTTAACCCCACCCAAGAAAAGAAGGCGTGTTTCCTTATGTTTAAAGGAAATTCCAAATACCAATGTTCACGTCTGTTACTTTCAGTTCTGAGATATAAGTATCCCCATCAAGAGAATTCACTTTTATCACTTCCTTTCACACTCACCCGCCCCCCCCCCCCACCTTAAGTGAATTTTCCGTTAAAAATACTTGTCTCTTTAATAGTAAAGCATCTTCTAAATACCAAGTATCACGACTGTAACATCTTCAGATATGCGTCGATATAACAGCAATTCAACCCTTTTTCAGGCCCCCCCCAAAAAATGATTTCGCTGAAAAACGCTTTTTTCTTTGTTTTTAAAGAAGATCCAAATATCAATTTTTATGTCTGTAACAACTTTAGTTTTTATTAAATGTAAGTATCCTCATACAATCAATGCAGTTAATTTATCAATTTTTCACCTCCCCCCCCCCGCTTCATTGGATTTTCCGAGAATACGTGTTTGTTTAATTTTAAAGCATATTTCAAATACCAATTTTCCCGTCTGAAAAATCTTTCGTTTTTGAGATAGTGGTATCCTCATACAAATAATTCAACTAATTTTTCAATTTCTCTCCTCCGTTTAGGTGGATTTCGGAAAACAAAAAATACGTATTCCTTTATTTTTGAAGGAAATTCCAAATACAAAATTCCACGTCTGTAACATCTTCAGATTTTGAAATATCAGTATCCTAATTAAAAGAATTCAACCCCATTTTCAGTCACTTTTACCCCTCCACCGAAGTGGTTTTCAGAAAACAAAAAATACTTATTTCTTTATTTTCAATAGAGATAAGAAATACTATTTTTCACTTCGGTACATGTTAAGTTTTTTAGATATACTGTAGAAATGCTCATTTGAAAATTTCATCCCCTTTATAGTTCCCCTTAAGTGGTGTTTACAAAAACAAAACACATATGTTTATTTACTTTTACAGGTGATTCCAAATACCAATTTTTATGTCTGTAACATTTTACGTTTCTGAGATATACTGTAGTTATAGTGTTTCTAAATATTCACCCCAGTTTGTCACTCCTGTTTAAGCCCCATTCATTAGATTTCCCAAAATTAAAAAAATACGTGTTTCTTTATTTTTAAAGGAGATCCCAAATACCAATTTTCAGGTCTGTAATATCTGCTGTTTCTGAGATATATGTAAACCCATTTAAGGCATTCAACCGCTTTTCACCCTTTTTCACCCATTTTCACTCCTGTAGGGATTTTCCGAAAACAATACAGTATGTTTATAAATTTTTAATGAAGATACCAAATACCAATGTTTACATCTGTAAACTTTCAAAGTTTTGAGATATAGATACAATCATTTTAAAAATTCACCCCCTTTTTCATCCTCCCATTAATTGGATTTTCCAGAAACAAAAAAAAATACTTGTTCCTTTATTTTTAAAAGGGATCAAAAGTACCAATTTTCAGGTCTGTAATATCAGCAGTTCCTGAGATATAAGTACCAGTGTCCTGATTAAAGGCATTCAACCCATTTTTCACCTTTTTTCACCCCTCCTATTGGGGTTTTCCGAAAACAAAAAAATATTATGTGTTTCCTTATTTTTAAAGAAGATTCTAAATACCAATTTTTACAGTTGTAAACTTTTAAAGTTTTGAGATATAGATACACTCATGTTAAAATTTCACCCCCTTAGCGACGGAATATCCAAAAATCCTTTCTTAGTGAGCACCTACATTTCATTTCTCTATGTCCAGTAGTTTTGGCTCGGCGATGATGAATCGGTCTGTCAGTCAGGATAAGTTATTATATATATTTTGACTAGCAATTTCCCGCAGCTTCGCTCGCGTGGATTCCGTTATTTGATCAGATAATCATTCTTCGGCATTGTACTAAGAGACTATCTGAAAATCCCTAAAGTAAAACTCGCCCAAAAATTGAGTTTCATTGACCCCAGAAATTCTTTGTAAACCATGTTTTTGGTATTACCTTTTAGGGCTAACACGACCATGCGACATATAACTGTACATGCGAGAAAAAGTCTCCTCTCAAGTCAAAAAATAACAACATGTTTCCATATTTTTAAAGGAGATTCCAAATACCTATTCCCACATCTGTAACATATTCAGTTTTTGAGATATAGGCCTACATAAGTATTTTCATAAAAATAATTCAACCCCTTGATCAGTCCTTCCACTACCCCATCTAAGTGTATTTTCCGAAAACAAATATACATGTTTCCCTATTTTTAAAGGAGATTCCAAATATCAATTTTCCAGTCTGTCACATTTCCAGTCTTTAAGATATGAGTATCCTCATAAAAATAATTCAACTATTTTTCACTACTTCTCACCCCCTGTTAAGTGCCCTCTCCTAAAGCAAAAAGGACTTTCCAAATACCAAGTTTCTTGTCCCTAGCATGTTAAGTTTTTGACATATAATGTAAAATGAAATGGCGTATGGGTTTTAGAGCCGGGAGATCCCAGGACGGGTTCGGCTCGCTAGGTGTAGGTCTTTTGATTTGGCGCCCGAAGACGACCTGCGCGTCGTGATGAGGCTGAAATGATGATGCAGACAACACATACACACAGCCCCCGTGCCAGGGAATTTAACCAATAATGGATAAAATTCCCGACCCTGTCAGGAATCGAAACCGGGACCCCTGTGACCGAAGGCCAGCACGCTAAACATTTAGCCATTGAGTCGGACGACATATAATGTAAATATACCGGTACTCATTTTAAAAATTCACCCGCTTTTCCTATTCTTTTCAGCCTCTGAATTTGATTTTCCGAAAGCAAAAAGAAAATATTACGTGTTTCATTATTTTTAAAGGATATTCAAATACCAGTTTTCATGCCTGTACGTCTGCAACACCGTCAGTTTTTGAGATAAATGTATACTCATAAGAATTATTCAGCTTCATCTTCCTCAATTCCTTCCACCCCTCTCCCGCCTTACCTGTACCTTCCGAAAACAAAAAATACGTCTTTCCTTACTTTGAAAGAAGATTCCAAATATAAATGTTCATGCCTCTAACATCTTCAGGTTTTGAGATATCAGTATCCTCATAAAATGAATTCAACACCTTTTTCACCCCAGCCGGTTAAGTTGATTCCTCCCACCCCCCTCCAAAATGCGTGTTACTTTTTTTAAGGTGATTCCAAGTAAAAAGTTTAACGTGTGCAACCGTAAGTTTTTGAGACATTAGTTTCCCCATAAAAAGAATTAAATTTTTCACTTCCTTTCACCCTCCCCCCTTTGGTGCATTTTCCGGGAACCAAGAAAAGTGTTTCCTTGTCTATAAAGGAGCTTCCAAATGCCAATTATCACGACGGTAACATCTTCAGTTTGACATATATGTATCCTCATAAAAAAAGAATTAAAGTCCTTTTTCACTGCCCCCGCCCCTAAGCTGATCCCCCCCCGTAAAATGCGTGTTTATTTATTTTTAAAGGAGATCCCAAATACTAATTTTCACGCGTGTACCATCTTTAGTTTTTGAGATGTAAGCATCCTCATACAAAGTATTCGACTGATTTTTCAATTAATTCACCCCAACCCCCTTAAGTGGATTTTTCAAAGACAAAAGATTACGTGTTTCTTTAGTTTGAAATATAATTTTTGAGATATGTGTATCCTCGTAAAAGGAATTCATCTCCGTTTTCATCCCCCCTCTACCAAGTTCATCCCCCCTTCCAAAGCGTGTTTGCTCGTTTCCAAATACCAGTTTTCATGTTTTTAACATATTTCATTTTTTGGTATGTATACATTCTCCCAATTCTCAATTTTCAAGTCTGCAACATGTTCAGTTTTTGAGATATACTATAAATGCGCTGATTTTTAAAATTCACCCCCTTTTGCAGTTCCAATTAAGTGGATTTTCCCAAAAATAAAATTTCCTTACTTTTGCAGGAAATACCAAATACCATTTTTCAAATCTGTAATATGTTACATGTCTTAGATAATTTGGAGATATAGTATATTGAAAAATTCACCCCCCCCCCTTGTCACTCCTGTTCACCCCCTATTCATCGGATTATCCCAAAACACAAAAATACTTGTTTCTTTATTTTCAAAGGACATTCCAAATTTCAATTTTTACTTCTGTAACATCTTCATTTTTTGAGATATAAGTCCCCTCATAAAAGGTGTTCAACTTTTTTTCCCCTTTTCTCACCCCTCTCAATGAGATTTTCCGAAAACAAAAAATATGCGTTTCTTTATTTTCAAAGAAGATTCCAAATACCAATTTTTACATCTGTAAGCTTTTCAGTTTTTGAGATATAGATATCCTCATTTCAAAACTTCATCCCCCTTTTCACCCCGTTAGCGACGGAATATCCAAAAATTCTCCCTCAGCGAGCACCTACATATTAATATGAATATATCACCAAAATTTCATTTCTTTCTGTCCAGTAGTTCTGGCTCGGCGATGATGAATCAGTCAGTCAGTCAGTCAGTCAGGACAAGTTCTTCTATATATATAGGTAAGAGTTTTGTCTGTACATTGCACAGAATTTGAAAAGAATGGTATTTCTGTTCGGTCATGTCCATAGTAACAAGAAAATGTATTTTTTACTTTTCCGTAATGTCTGTCTGTCTGTCTGTCTGTCTGTCTGTCTGTCTGTCTGTCTGTCTGTCTGTCTGTCTGTCTGTCTGTCTGTCTGTCTGTCTGTCTGTCTGTCTGTCTGTCTGTCTGTCTGTCTGTCTGTCTGTCTGTCTGTCTGTCTGTCTGTCTGTCTGTCTGTCTGTCTGTACACGCATCACGAGAAAACGGCTGAAGAGAATTTAATGAAAATCGGTATGTAAAGTCGGGGGATGAGCCGCTACAATCTAGGCTATAAATCATTTTATTTACACTGAGTAAAATGGTAGTTAGGGGAAGGCCTTAAATTTAATTATCGAATACTCTATTTATATTATTAGCGGTCCTATCGAGTTATATAGAATTAAATTTCCAATCAGTTATGTCTTATACATTTTTACCGTACCGGCTCTGATAACACAGATATTAATGAATTTGTATTTTTGTTGCTAAGTCCATATCAACGCCAAGCCACGAGAAAATGGGTTAACCGAATTTAATGAAAACCGCTACACAGAGTCGGGAATAAGAAACTACAGTCTAGGCTGTAAATAATTATATTCGACCGAGAAGAAATGGTAGTTTAGGGGATGGTTCCAAAAATTTAATTTTTAAATACCGGTACCTATGTTATTGGTGCTATCGAAAAGTACTACATAACAAAAGGTATAGACAATACAATTTCCGATCATTTATGTTTCATTCAGTTTTACTGTACCGACTATGATAAGAGTGGTATTTCAGAAGGCCTACAACATCGAAAGCGCATAACACTGATCAACAATAACTTTACATTGACCATTGTTTGTTGTGTCGTTGTAGTAGTAGTAGTAGTAGTAGTAGTAGTAGTAGTAGTATGACATGGCCTAGATTTACAATTTAAGCCTAACCCTGAAAAGAGCCGTTAGTGAAGAGGGGGCTTCTCCTCTGGTTTGGAGGAAAAAATTGCCTCCAAGTCAGATAGCTTTTTCCGTTGCCAGTGTAGTGAATTGAGATTTTCTGACTCATCGGGTACTCCTAGGAAACAGATTAGTAAAAGGCCATAGTTTTTGCCCTGGGACTCTCCACTATTCGCCTTCTCCATCCCCCTCCCCGACCGCCGAAGAAATACGAAGATTGTTCACGGATCACAGCTGTCTGCGGCTTGGTCATTCCAGCTCTGGAATTCCAGCATAGTACTGTTCGTTAAAAGTGAGAAAGTGTGTAGTCTTTCATTTGATGGAGTATTTCATGTGAAAGCATTGCTTTTAATAGCGCCATTCCTACTGACGTCATAGCAATGACCTATGTTCATTTCAGTTGGGAAAACCACTAAGACAGTCTTTCTGAGGATGTAAAATGGGTGATGGAGAGTGAGTGTCTGCCATTATAATGAAAACCCCCCAACCTTGTTGTGACTGATGGTAGGCAAGCGTGCCTATCTTTACAATGAAAATTCCCTAACACAGTCTGCATATGAGAAAATACGTTTCGTGACTTCCCCGTCGCGTTTCTACGGTAACGTTAAGAGCTATGCCATTTAATACAATCTTGCTCACAACGTGTACACTAACTAGCCTAGAATACTGTATACAATGTAGAATTCCGTAGCGAAGCTCGGGTACATCAGCTAGTAGACCTATAATTCACAAACCACTCGTAGAGACTGTATACAATTGTGGTATTCTGAATAATAGTATCACCCCTAGTTGTAGACAGATAGCTGAATTTTGCCAGAAGTCTACAATACCTTTGGCTTTGCTGACGCCATTGCTATCTTTGAGCATGGAAATTTAGCAAATAATTTTGGGGAAAGAAGCCAAAACATCACTTAACCTTCCTTCCTAACAGTCATGAAATGAAGGTTTAGAAAAATATCACGAGATATGCATATAAGTGAAGTGCTTACTCAGAGGTACTACTCGCTAGTGGAAGAGGGGAAACACACAATTGATAAACGGCGTGCATAACGTCTCTCTACGCTGCATGGGATTTTACTCAATGTTCCTAGTGTGAGCTGAAGTTCGTTGACACACATCTTCCGGGAATTGACGCGCAGTGACATATGTCACAACAGTGGGTTATGATTTCGAGAATAGTTTGAGTGTCACCTTGGAGCAGGACGATGCTGAATTTCAGGCAGATTTTGTAGATATACCAAAGCCACAACCCATCCTATTTTTGAAATCTCAGCTACCATATATTCGATCAAAGATGGCAGCAGCATTGCAGGTGATCATCCAGCAAACAAGACTGCATTAGGTATCGAATTATCCGAAGGCCAAGTGTCAAAGTAGTTCAGAACATGAAAATCCGAACGAAAGTAAAAAAAGACTTGAAAAGAACAGGAAACACACCAGTCTACGTAAAACTGTGGGAAAAAGAATTGCTGGAAATAAAGGACAATGACTCAAATCCATCAATAGGCAGATTGCAGGGTAAGAACAAATTCATGAAACAACAAATAATTCTACTAAAATAAAAATATGTATAATTACTCTACAACATGAGCTATAATTGCATATCACCCCTTGTTGTAGACAGAGAGCAGAATTTTGCCAGAAGTCTACAATATCTTTGGCTTTGCTGACGCCATTGCTATCTTTGAGCATGGAAATTTAGCTAATAATTTCGCGGAAAGAAGCCAAAAAGTCACTTGACTTTCCTTTCAACAGGAAAAGGCACCTATAGGAATTAGGGCCTCTATTTCTGAATAGTTAAGACATTAAAATGTCGGGTAAATAAGCTTTCACTTACACGTAACCAACATTTTAAGGAAATTCAGAGAGAACTTCACGACAGCATCGAAGTAACTATTCGTATATATGGTAATATATGGGTATTAGGACCTGGTATGATAACTGGTTGTATATTATGGTAGTAAGACCATCAATACTAACAGCTTCTTCAGTATGGTGGACTAAAACGCAGAATTAGTTTAATCTACTTCAGCTGGACATAACTAGAAGAGTGGCTTGTCTAGAGATTTCAAAACAACTCCAACTGCAGCGATTGGGGTGGTTCTGAACATGGTTCAACTTTATGTATTAATTGTGGAGGAGACAAAGGTAGAGCTCCATGTAATATAACAGGGCTTAAAACTAAATATTCTCAGTTTGGTGTCACGAGTGTATGCCGTGAGGGAAGTTTTAGATCATCCCATGTTAAATGCGCAGTTCATTTACACCAATAATCCGCAAAGTGGTTGGTTCACTCTGCAGAACGGCAGAGGGAAGATGATAATGCAAGGGGATGCGACTAGGTTTCAAAATTTCATATTACATTGTTAAAATTGTGAAATCATCCTAGTTTATGAATCATAGGCAACGGCTGAGGGGCCTAGAAAATGGTTCTAACAATCGGTATACAATTGCTGAGGAATGAGAGTAGGCATTTCGAACATATGCAGAGTCGTGGCCCACCTACTGCTCAGGCGGCTAATATAACACAATAAATGTGTGGTCCTTAACCCGTTAGAAGAGATACTATGTGTAAATACTACTACTATATGTAAGTGCAGTAGCATCGTACTTCAGAGAGGACGTTCAGAATGTTTTAAGCAAACGTGGAACCTATTGAAGATCCACATCCATTTGACAGGCGAGGGCTTCTTTGAAACAATTTTTGCGAACGAAGGGGAATTCGATGGAAAACAGCAATGTTAATTGGGCTTGTGGAGGGAAGAAAGAGGAATTTACTTAGGTCTGGTGGACTAAAACGCATAATAAATTTACCTTACTTCAGCTAGACAAATTTCAAAGAGGGGCTGCGTCTGGATGTGTTGAGATTTAATTGCATTCGGGTACGGGGAGATACTGAGGAATATATACAAGAATGTAAGGTGTTCTTAAAAGTTGTTAAAAATGAAAGAGCAGAGCATGAAGTGGGACTTTTCTTCAGAAACACGCAATGTAGTTTCCTGTTAAACACGTAAATGAGCGAACGATTGTGGACAGACTTAGCAGTTGGAGGAATAAGGACGATAATTATCTCGGTGAAGATGCAGATGAAGAGGAAGTTGGCAAGTTTTATGAAGCACTGAATGACATTGTAGGTAGGTTCAACCGCAAGGATAGAACAGTGATTATGGTCAATCTCAATGTCAGAAGTGGAAATAGAACTGAAGGTTATGAGAAGGTGTTGGATAAATGTGGGGAGGATCTGGAAATATTAATAATAATGCGTCTGGACGTGTTGGGATTGAATTACATTCGGGTTAGGGGAGATACTGAGGAATATATACGAAATTGTAAGGTGTTCCTAAAAGGTGTGAAAAATGAAAGGGTAGAGCGTGAAGTGGGACTTTTCTTCAGAAGTACGCAATGTAGTTTCCTGCTGAACTTCTATACTAGTCTGCGATTAGCAGTTCTTCAAACGTAAGGCTGTTCATTGCTAGACGTGGGGTGGTAGTGGATCCAGACCCATAACAGACTACACCAATCTTAGATGTAAAGCTTCCACGGTAATCGGAGTGATTTAGTTTCCCTTCCTTGTTCAACCGTGCTGTTGGTCTCTGTAAATTCCATACAGTTTGCCTGGAGAGACTGATTACCTCGGATCGAGTAGGGGTTTTCAGTTGTCTTGACCAGGAATACCACAATGTATTCGAAACGTCACAAAGTGTACGGATGGTACAGAAACCAACAACACGCTTCAATCCGAAAAAAAGTATTAAATACATATCATAACCGACTTCAAATTTAGGAATTCTATTATTTGTATATTGGCATTGCAATAGTTTTACTACGACTAGAGTAGGGAAGTGAAATCTGTTTGTGCACGAAATAGAACCTCAAGCACGAGAAATTTGGACAGTAGTGCATGAATTGGATTTGTGTAAAGTTCCAAAGAATAGGCAGTAAACAGGTTCAGAATACATAATTAGAATGGTGGCATACTAGGATGCTATAGTATATACTTCAAGGAAACTCCTTGGAACGACTGCGTGTAGAAATGACAAGCAGAAAAACGTGGTGGAATGACGATTTTAGGTCAGGTGGTAGACAAACTATAAGGCCTATCAAGACTGGCTCCAATCATGAACTGATGCAGATAGGACATCTTACGTATATGAAAGAAACGGACAAGAACAGTTCACTTTAGAGCTCAAAAAGAAGTCTTGCGAAAATGAGGAAAATCACCTCGAAAGGCTTGATCACGTTACAGGGAAACCTTCCTGGAGATTAATAAAGAAAATGTGAATCATTAGAGCTTATGTAAATTAAGTCATTATACATTCCAGGGAATCACTGGGGAGATAGAACGAATACTTAGAAAATCTCCTGAACATTCAAGGATATCTTTGTGTTAAAGTCGCGAACAACCGAGCTCGTGGGGTGGAGAATAATAATGGCAGTAAAATTGCGCTCTACGGAAGGGAAATGGTGGTAATTAAACGACAGTACCATAAAGCAGCAATGCATAGATAGATTTAGGCCTGAAGGAGAGATAAATTTGCTTCATAAGGCAATAGGTTTAGCATGTTAGTGTGGTACCTTCTGATTGGATCATTTACGGAAAGATTTACAATGACAAGGAAGCATTCAGTTAAGTGGGAATGTAGTGCGGTTAGGAGCGCGCGACTGTGAGCTTGCATCCGGGAGATAGTGGGTTCGAATCCCAGTGTCGGCAGCTCTGAATATGGTTTTCCGTGGTTATCCATTTTCACAGCAGGAAAATGCTGGGGCTGTACCACAATTAAGGCCAAGGCCGCTTCCTCACAACTCCTAGGCCTTTCCTATCCCACCGTAGCCATAAGACCTATCTGTGTCGGTGCGACGTGAAGCAATTATCAAAAATTTCCAAGATTAAGTTGATGTATGTAGAGCATAAGCCTAAGGGAACTCGCTGTCAGATCGGAAATACAAATGTGGAACAGGTAGATCATTTCAAATACTTCGAATGTGTTTCCTTCCATGATGGCAGTATAGTAAGTGAAACTGAATCAATTTGCAGCAATCCTAATACACTAAACTCGCAGTTGTGATCATAGGTATTCTCTTAGGAACTATATTTACGTCAGACTGACTTTCCTGTACAGGGTGAAAGTAGGGTGGACCTGAATACCTACATCATAAATAACAAGTAACAGACGTAAAAGTAACTGGAATTATTGATGGTACAAACAGATGGAAATAACAGAAGGAGTCTACACGTAATGAGGTGATAAGGCCTAAATTAGAAATGAGCTCGATGAACCAACGTATACGCATGAGCAGACTTTCATAGTGTATTCGTGTGGGACGAATGGAAGAGTGTTGGTTGCCAAGGAGAATAAAGGACTTGGCCGTGGAGGGTAAAAGAAGTAGAGGAAAATCTAGGTGATAATGGTTAGACCTGTTTTTAATAAGAAGGAGATCAGAGGTATGGAACTAAATCATGTCATAGAGCAAGTCACAGAAGTTGGTGGATGTGTTTAATTAATACACAGATATCTGAAAGGCGCTGAAAAGTATAACAGTCTGTAATGAAGATGTATGTATGTATGTATGTATGTATGTATGTATGTATGTATGTGTGTATGTATGTATGTATGTATGTATGTATGTATGTATGTATGTATGTATGTATGTATGTATGTATGTATGTATGTATTGCGCCGTTCCCGGCTCCCTGAGGGAACGCATACGATCCAGGCTAGCATAATTACGATTTTTCCGACTAACATAATCCTATCATTTGGGCTGTGAGTTCCGGATAAGAGAAAGACATACCATACGGAGCCAAAGAAAACTTAAATTACACATAGAAGTAACTTTCATTCGTTGCTTATTATATTTCTTACGCTACCAAGTTGTCGCGGCGTTCATCCACTTAAGTCTAAGTCTCTACGCTAAGAAACACATTGAAAGAACTGTTTAAATTTTTACATATCTCGTTTATTATACAATTGTTTCAATCCAAAAGTCGAATGTTAATCTATCCTCCCTAAAAAAGAAATCTGATAGAGGAAACTGCATGTTCATCTGACCATTTCGTCCCATTCGAGCACACATGGCCTTAATTTATTAGGTCTACGTATCTCATTTACTCGAATACATAATTAATCATTTCCTTTCCTTTCTAGCTTCTCCATGTCACCCTTTTACACAATACTTCCACACTTCTGATGTAAGAAGAAGCCAAAAAATGTCAGTATCGGGTAAAATATGTGCAAACGACGTTTATCTAGTATCTGCCGGCAATTGACCCGTCCGGCACCCACTATGCATTGTAAAGGAAATGTTGCTCGATTTAGTCATCCTTTAAACTAAATCTACTGAAATCCACTGCACTAAGTGCTTAAATCTTGATTGCCCAAAAAATCGAGGACAGAATATAATATACGGCAAATTATGCAGTTCGTATAACCAATTATTCAGCTGCACATTATTATCATTCAGCCCGTAATTAACAACATAAAAATCACGAGTCCAAAATGTCAAATTCATCATTTTAGACCATTAGGGAAATGATCAAATCGAAATAAAGTGTAAAATTAATAGATTGGAACGATTAAATTAAATATGTTTGGATAATTAAAATCTGTGAAATAGCTTAGAACATATTTGAGTAGTTAAAACTTGTATGAGTAACAAAAAAAAATATTGAGCAACTAAAACTTATCTGGGTAATTAAAACTTAGTTGGGTGCACCCTAGGAAAGAAAAATATTTACAACATGAGTTCTTACAGGCTAGAGTGTAGACTGAGGGTAGTTTCAGGATATACAGTACGCATTTTTGGCCTAAACCATATCTCATGAATTGGAATTTTTCTTCTATTCCTTATGAAGTTTGAGTTACTTATTAGCTCTCCCTCGGAGCTCATATTAATCTGCTGATATATAGTTATTCCTATCTCTTGCAACGTGTCAATAGATACCAATAAATATCAACCTGGGAGGATAGTTCCCTAATACTTCTACAAGTAACTGATTTAGTTTACAATTCTGAATATTCATACTCCTTATTGTCTCTTCCTTTTCTGCGTGAATATCGATAAGTCCTCTTTTAAATTAATATAATTTTAATAAATGGTTCAATAAGTACCAGTAAGATCCACATACCATTCTAAGATCTGAATCTTCTCATCATTTAAGTTGAATATACGTGCGACATTATATATTCTAACAACTACTCTACTAGTTTCATCTGAAATATGCTAGCTAAGGTGGTCTGCATTGTGTGAAGACTTGACCATCAAATATAATTCCTACATTTTCTGTCAGTCATCAGTGAGGGGATGTTGCCTAAGAAATTGATTACATTTCCTTTCGCCTGAGAATAAATCAAAATTAGAAGACATCTGTGACAGTACATGTGTTTAATTCATCCTCCTAACAGAGATTTCGTTGACACTACCAAGTGTGCACACTAGCCAACAGGTGTCACTCCGATCTTACTTGAACTTTTTATGCCTGCTCGTACGAGAAATACTACATGAATCTGCTACATATTCATTTCCATTTTAGTAAAACTCAACATGAAAACCATTAAGTCCACTACTACGTCACCGTGCTCACATTCACGAAGAATCAATAACTATCACCATTCTAAATTATCAGTCTCATATCAACTTCTCTTAAATTAATCATTATTACACTTTCAAACATATATTCCGTCTCCTTTACTAAATATGGGTCCACTTCCTTCAATCGTGGCCCTTATTACTTAAATCACGGTTCATGGACATATTTCACGATATTTTAACCTTCATTCCATCATAACCTTCAATTAACGTAAACACATTTTTCTATTTAGCAAGCATATCCTACTGCTGGTTCCTAACTTGACATTCATTGGTCATAACCAATGTACACACGTACCTAAATCTCTCTTTGACATAGCATAGAATTCACTGTCACCTTTACGAACTCAGTATTTCACACTACATGGATCACATCTGGAACGTGGGCTTTCATCACTGATTGACTACCTATCTATGGATTTGACATTCATATATGAAGATTACCTATCCACCTTTGCTCTAGTTCACTACACCACTTTCGTCGCTTCATTATTTCGCACGGAACCAATTAGCAAATCATCTTACACTTATATATGAATATATAAACACTACTACATTAATTCAAAAGTAAGACATCTGTATTCAGCAGCTCCTGACGTCGGCATATGTCCAGCTGACAGGACATATTGATACACCACCTTTTATTTCCCTAGGTGAATGGGAAATATTGGCATAATTCTCCTCTGGGCTTAGTCATCTCTCGGCAGGCAACGTCATCCGACGGCACCCATTTGGGCAGTCTGGCCTTTCATCTTCTTAGAACAACTTGATCATCTCTGGACTAATTGGAATAGAATAGCAAACAAGATCGGTTAACATTTCCGTCATGAACAGCTGTGATAATGTATCTAATGCGAAAGATTGTTTCTCTTGAAAGAGCTGATCTACTTGTCAAAATATTCTTCTTGGGGTAGTATATTTCTATGATTTAAAATAAACAGATTTTCTTCCTTCTATCTATCCTGGAGTTATCACGGGACTCCCACTTATGTAACTCTTTACTTTTGGTGCTATCGAGTAATACGTCAGCAGAGACTGCCGTGACGTAAGCTTGTCGTAGTTTATTTCAACTCTCCACGTATCTTGAAATGCGCAGAACAAAATTATTAATCTTCTGCTTGCTTTTCGACTTAACTTCTAAAAGGTCTGTTCTTTGTTTCGGCTGAGCTGATCTTTAGTCGATACCCTCTTTAAACTTGGAAGTAGTTGCTTTCGTCTTCACCTCGGCTTTTTAAGCAGCAATTCAATATCGTTTTCTAATTTTTCTCAGTAATTGTTAGTAACAATCTTCACATTCGTTCTTTTTCACTGCCTTCTGGATCTAAATTCCTTTCTCTAGCGCCTGAGATGAATGCTTTTACTTTCGCTTGCGATGTGGTCATACATTTTGACGTTAATTATTCTAAGACACCTGGGCTCCACCTTTGTCCTTCTTATGGACGGAACTTCATGTAACAGTGAAATGGCACAGTATGTATGTATGTATGTATGTGTGTATATATGTATTGTACCTTCAATGCCAGGGCTTCTTGTCATAATTTCATTTACCATAGGAATATGGTAATCCTGTAATAATTAAGAGGGGAATTCCTCAAGGCAGTATTACTGGACCTTTTATGTTTTCTTTTATATATATATATATATAAATGATTTGAGTAAAGGAGTGGAATCAGAGGTAAGGCTTTTTGCGGATGATGTTATTCTCTATAGAGTAAGAAATATGTTACAAGATTGTGAGCAACTCCAAAATGACCTCGATAATGTTGTGAGATGGACAGTAGGCAATGGTATGATGATAAACGGGGTTAAAAGTCTGGTTGTGAGTTTCACAAATAGGAAAAGTCCTCTCAGAATTAATTACTGCGTGGATTGGTTGAAAGTACCTTTTGGGGATCATTGTAAGTATCTGCGTGTTAATACAAGGAAAGATCCTCATTGGGGTAATCACATAAATGGGATTGTAAATAAAGAATACAGATCTATGCACATGGTTATGAGGGTGTTTAGGGGTTGTAGCAAGGATGCAAAGGAGATGGCTTATAAGTATCTGGTAAGACCTCCAAACAGAGTATTGTTCCAGTGTATGGGACCATCACCAGGATTACTTGATTCAAGAACTGAAAAAATCCAAAGAAAAGCAGTTCGATTTGTTCTGGGTGATTTCCGACAAAAAGTAGCGTTACAAAAATGTTGCAAAGTTTGGGCTGGGAAGAACTGGGAGAAAGGAGACGAGCTGCTCGACTGAGTGGTATGTTCCGAGCTGTCAGTAGTGAAATGGCGTGGAATGACATTAGTAGACGAATAAGTTTGAGTTGCTTCTTTAAAAGTAGGAAAAATCACAATTTGAAGATAAACTTGGAGTACAAGAGGTCAAATTAGGGCAAATATTCATTTATAGGAAGGGGAGTTAAGGATTGGAATAACTTACCAAGGGAGATGTTCAATAAATTTCCAATGTCAATGAAATCATATAAGAAAAGGCTAGGAAAGCAACAGATAGGGAATCTGCCACCTTGGGGACTGCCCTAAATGCAGATCAGTATTAATTGATTGAATGTTATAATTCTAGCCTAGCATACAGTTTCATTACAGGCCGTTCAGCTACGGGTGAGTGGTGGAATAACAAGGCCTGGTAAAATACTACAGAGACATACTCTTGTCTCCAATTAAAGAGAGAGAGCTTTTTCTGTAACAAAAGATGTACTGTATGGGAAAATTCTGGCGGGTGGAGCATTATCTTCTTAAGGAGCTTATGTCAGACGAGCTCCAAGCCGGAATCACAGGAAGCCGCACGGCAACTCACCAGTAGGCAGACATATGCACGGAAAATACAGCTCTACTAATCCCCTTTCCGTATGAAAGGACCATCAAGGACCGAGGTGAACGGCCACCAAATGCCTAGGGGCATGTTGTCACTAAGGTGGTAACACCTTCAGAGAGTGAAATATTCAAACTCCCGCCAACTTCAGGAATCAATACGAAAATTCTCTTCGCACCATCATCAATTCGCAATCATTCCACCTTATATTCTTCCAGCTAACTTCACTATTTAATGAGAAACAAATTGGGACCGATGACCAAGCTGTTAGGCCCCTTTAATCAACAAGTACCACCATCATCACCATCACCATCATTTCAAATCAATTTTTGTGGTTAGGTAGTCACGACAGTTGTAATTTTTGAAGTGGGTTCACATAAAAATTACAATACCTTTAAACATTTAACATATCAGTTTCTGAAAATTCTATCCCAGGTACCTCCTGATTGGTTGAATGCGGGGCACGCCAATGAAGAAGTTGATTTTCCCGCAAAAGAGAAAGGACATGAATTTGAATTTAAATTTTGATCCAACGATCGTTCACGGATGAAACTGCATTCATCATTATCAGGTTAATGTCTCAAATAAGTGGACCACCATTGGTCACCCGGCTCAGTTTGCAAATATAAATAGGGGACAAGCGTAGTCTCTCTTTCTAACGTGACCTCAGGTGAACCCAAAAATACTGCGGATTACTATGTAAGGAGACCGCTGGGTCCCAGAAGACACAACCATTACTACTTCTGAACAATCAGTCAAGGGATGAATCTATGCTTTCCGGGCCGTAATTCGCATAGTAACTAAGTGCTAAAAATATTCCGAGGGACCGCGAATACTAAAGTTATGAGTCAGTATCATTATTTTAACTACTGAGTGATGTAAGCCTAGCTACAATTTACTGGTGCAATAACGGAATACACAATGTACGTTAAACCTAGGTAGAGACTGAGTCAGCATTCGCTCAACGTAATTTGACGCTGCAATTGCATAAGCCATAATCGGGACAGTCATATGCTCCCTCATGGAAATGCACTTTAAGAAGGAGCTTTAGTCACCGCGAAATTAATTAGGACGTTCGTACACATTCCACTTCAGGTGAGCCAGAAGGACACAGACAGCTTCCGGGAGTGGCGGGTTCGACATCCGCGTGCGCATTGAGCTGTGCGGAGCGATTCCGACGTACCGCGGCTTCTCTGTGCGTAAGAGAACTGAAGGATGTTATGTGAACAATATGCTGGTCTCTCAAAGTGCCATAGTGTAAAGTTATAAATGTTAATATTAAAAGTGTAATTTCAACGTGTTCACGAAAGTACTTTATTGTACTTCAATGTGGCAGGCTAGGCCCGATGATGGGAAAAATGCCCCCTCCCTCGTCCAATCATCACGTTGAAGAGAAAGATGAGCACCCTGCATTTGTAATTACGTAGATTTGCTCTTATAATAACGTGGTATAAGTTAATTTCATTATGTTCACTTCAATGTTTGGTTGTTTCGCTTCTTGGCTGATGATTTAGGGGACACTTAATATGTAAGTACTTTGATCAAGCATTAATTCTAAACTGATACATTTAGATTTGCTTGGGGTTTATTTATGTGTTTGCTCTTGAGTTGTTTGTACAAGTCATTTGAAATATGATTCAGACTCAGAGCACTTAGTTTATTTATTCCTTGTAAGGTCATGCTTATTTTCAAGGCCGAGCTGGCCAGTTTATGATTATAGTGCTAGAATTAAGGAATGTCCTTGGATGAGTCTAGAGGTGTGCAAGTGACAGTAAACCCAAATATTTGTTGTACTGTGTATGTGAAGGAAGTCGCCTTCCTCCCTGTAAACAATCTGCAACTCTCACACCGAAATTTCGGCGCTGGCATATTGACTTATGTTAACTAGGATTAAATAAGAATAGTAAACGAGAACTGAGTTAAAATTGCATAATAGGCTTACAAAAATAATGTTGCTCATTGGTTGCTGAAATTATGCTTAAATCACGAGCCTGGTTCCTAGATAGTTGTTTGAAGAAATATCCATTAATCTCAAGGCCTGTTAATGCAACCTAAATGCTAACTGGATTATATAAACTAAATATTCTAAATGGTTTGGAGACCACATGACATTAATCATATACCTAACTTACCTGATTTAATTCGTGTTACTCCTTTGTGGAGCATAGGGTGTATACAAGGGCTCTCCATACGACTCGATTTGCTGCCACTGTCTTGATCTTCCAGGCCTCCACAACTGTCGCATACCAAAAGCCAATTCGAGTCCGTGTTTTCATTCAATTTCCTCGAGATATCCGATCGCTTTTCTTCTCTATGTATTTCTGTAATAGTTCATCCTCGCGTTGCGGCGTGCAAGTTACTAGCCTACAACATCCAAAGACCAGTGCAGGGGTTGCCTCCTCAGCACCTAGGCGTGCTATGGGAGATTTAAATCATAGCTGCAACCGGTGAAAGTTCGCGGGGACGTAATAATCATTCATGCCTCCCATATCGGTTCTTAATCTCAGAATTGAGTCATGGTGTAAGAGGGCCGCACGTCTGCGAGAGATGAAGATTATTTACAGGGTCAAAAGTGACCTCTCTCACATACACACTACAACAAATATTTGGGTTTACTAGTAGTAGGGCAATAGGGTTCCCACGGCGGGCCAATCAGAGGCCGCGGAGCGGGTCACGTGAATGCTGACGTCGGCAGCGCGGAAAATTAGAATTTGTAAACAAAGCTACGTGCTCTCGTTTGTAAACAAAGCCATGTGCTTTTTTAACAGCTGTCAAGCTGACATCTTGAGCATCGTTAACCTCAATGCTGCCATCTTTACGGCACCAAACCTCATGGTTACTGCCTTAGGCACACAGTAGTGGATAATTTGAAATTCCACGTGCTTTTTTGAACGCTGTCAAGATAACAGCCGCCATCTTTAACCACGAGCACTTGTTTTGAAGATAGCTTACTTGAGTGCTGCTATCTTGACGGAAGTAAATTTTATAGCGTGGAATTTAAATTGATCTTGACGGGACTTAGCTACGCTGCGTACAAGCAAGCTGCCCTTCTCAACTTACTACTATCTTAGTTATAAATCAAGCTGCCCTTGTCAACACATATTCACCATCTTATAGCTTGCTGCCCTTCTCAACATACTATTCCCTTAGAGAAACTTGTTTTTAGGCACACTTAAACCAGGCTGCTCTTTTAAACACTCTAAGTCTTTGTTTTTGTTGACATACCTAGTATCTTGAACGAAGCTGCTGTTGCCGTTACTTACAACAGGTGTTGAGAAGACTGATTGTTGTGTTCAGAACACTAAATAACTGATTAAATCATGTTTAATGCTTAGCAGGGGATACTTTGTCCTAAGAAGATGGATTTTATAGTATTCGAACAGAGAAAATATATATATCGCCTGCTGCAATGGTAACAAGAATAGAATTCTGAATAGCTTGCGCAAGAGAGCTGCTATACATAGGCAGTTATGACCTCCTACTCCTCCTTCTCCTCTGCCTCCTCCTCTTCCCGCTCTGTCAAGGCATAGCTTTATGTCTCTATCGATCAAGTTTAAACATGCAGTACTATAACGCCGCGATCTTATGCATAAGGATAGAGTGAGCACGTGCTATTATTCTGTTCATAACCTGCAGCGATGACGTCATCATAGTCATGCATGCTTAGACTCGACCGTTATGAACGTTACTTACTAAGTGGAGGCTTTACAGATAATATAAGTGAGAATTTTTCCTGCAATCACCGAGGGACAGTAAATTTACAAAATCTGAATACAGCAATGATACATCTTCCATCATTTAGCCAGTGCGAAAATCAGAAACCGCGGAAACACATATTGCACAAACCGTGTCGCTAACTCGCTCGGTAAACGCTAATTTACAAAATATGAATACAGCTAACGTGCATCTTTCATAATTGCCTAGTGAGAAAATCAGAAATCACGGAAAAACATACCGCGTAGCTAACTCACTCGGCAAACGATAATTTACAAAATTTGAATACAGCTAACGTACAACTTCTTTCATTTGCTACGTGCGAAAATCAGAAACCGCCGAAACACATACTGCGCAGCCAACTCGCTTGGTAAAGGCTAATTTACAAAATATGAATAAACCTAACGTACAATTACTATAATTTGCCAGGTGCGAAAATCAGAAACTACGGAGTTCGGTGGTGATTTATATGATTAGCCATCGAAAGGAGCTATATCCAGGCCCATTCAACCACGCTCTGCTACCACTTGTTCCGGGGATACCGTGGTGGACGTGTTAAAGGAAGGTGCGGGCATAAATGGGTCAAGATCGGACAATCAGACAATTGGTTTAACACTTTAAATCTGTTTTTATATTTCTATCTCAGCTACATTTTCCCTTTTTTTCAGAAATAAGACGTAACAAAATTCAGGTACTAAAGATCATGAGACTATCGAGAAAACTTAATTAACAATTGTGAGTTTTAAGCTCCGTAATTATACACTCTTCAAGATCACTGCGGCTCCTTTCAAGAAAAACGTCAAGGAGACGGATCCTCCAATACCTTCCTCATCAAAATCAGAGCCCCTTTGCTCTACCAATTTGTCTATGAGACTGCGCTCCGAACCTTATAAAGTAACAGCCTTCTAAAGGCACAACCTACATTTAATAAACAGTATTAGCTGTCTTCTAGGCTCAAGAGTCTGAAATATTTACCGAAAAAGAATAAAGAATTTTACAGGGTATCGAATACCCATTCTACCGGGCCTTCGTGGAAAAGCAACAGGTTCTATTACTGGCCCAAAAATCTAAATTGTGCGGAGGAGAACTCTTGCACTCCTAGAAGTTTATAATTAAATGGTTAAAATCCTATTTGGGCTTATGGCCCGAATATACAGAGGCTAAGCCTAAGTTACAGAGGTGACTTGATAAAGATAGAATTTAATTTACCAGATTACAAAGAGAAACGGTTACAAAATCACAGTCACCTCAAAATTAAATTGAAGGTGATTCGAGAGAGTACCACACTCTCCATTCCCTGATTACGGTTAAGTTTCTTCGGCTCGTTTGAAATTTACATTAGAAGAGAGCAATTTACATTTTAAGAAAACTGAAGTTACACTATAAAGATATGGAAGTTTCCCCTCGAGCTACCTGTCAAAGACAATGACTTAATAAGATTTGGGCTGCCATTACCTTGACCTGATGGTCTGCTCGATGATGGACGAGGCACCCCGCCTCCTCTCACAACCACACACTAGACTGCAGCGATGAATAAGACCGGGAGGCTCGAAATGTGCCAGCTTTTATACGCGAGGGGAAGGATCCAGAAAACTCTGGGCTATGGTCCCTGGTACTTGGTGTGAGTTACTGTAGTTCGTGAACAATGGGCAACGGCTGAGTGGCCCACTAAGTGGACCTAAGTGGCGGGATGCAAGTTGCTATGGAATGGGAGTGGGCTTCTTGGACATATTTTGAATCATGGCCCTCCTTGTGCTCAGGCGGCTTGGACTATGCAATCCACCGCTAGTCCCTAAGCGGTTAGAGGACAGATCCTCAATTGGACTGTGTGTAATTAAGGGTAGCATCCTGTTTCAGATAAATTTTCGCCGAGCACTCTCAGAACGTTTTAAGCAAGCCTCGGGTCTATGGGAATAACGGAGTCCCACTCAAATTCGGCGGGCAATGGACTCCTTGGAAACTAGTTGGCAAACGAAATGGAATGGTATGGCGAGCTATCAATGTTAATGGGGCTTATGAAGAATAAATTTGAACTGGCTTAGTCAGCAAAGAGTATGCGTCTCGGCGTGACAGGTGTTAATGATATTCGGTAAGTGGAAATAACGAGGAAGAGATAGGAGATATTAAGTGTACTTGACAGGTGTTAAAAAGGGAAGGGCAGCGTGTGGGGTAGGACTGTTCATCAGGATTACTATTGCACGCGCCGTGGGTTCTGTTACGCACATAAATGAACGAATGATGTGGGTAGGTTTGTCAGTTGGAGGAATTACGACGAGAATCGTGTCAGTATATTCATCATGTGAGGATGCAGATGAGGATAAAGTTGACAAGTTTTATGAATCATTGAGTGACATCGTAGTCAAGGTCAACAGGAAGAATAGAATAATGCTAATGGACGATTTCAGTGCAATAGTTGGAAATTGAACTAAAGGATTCGAAAGGGTGATTGGTAAATGTGGGGAAGATATGGAGTCTAATAGGAATGCGAAACGTTTGCTGGACTTTTGTGCTAATGTGGGATTAGCAGTTACGAATACGTTCTACAAGCATAAGGCTATTCACCGCTACATATGGGAGGGTAGGGAAATCAAATCCATAATAGACTATATTATAACCAACTTTGAATTCAGGAAATCTGTCAGGAATGTGAGGGTATTCCGGGGATTTTTGGTAATACAGACCAATATCTGATACGTAGTGAACTAAGTATATCTAGGCCTAGGTTATGTAAAGTAAAATCTATCTCTAGGCGGATACGGGTAGAAAATCTCCAGAACGGGAAATTAGACAGAAGTACGAAACGAAATGGAATGTTATGGCGAGCTATCAATGTTGATGGGGCTTATGAAATAAATAAATTTGAACTGGCTGAGTCAACAAAGAGTATGCGCCTCGGCGTGACAGGAGTTAATGATATTTGGTAGGTGGAAGTAACGAGGAAGCGTTATTAGTGATTAGTGAAAAGTGCCCAACAGAGGACGGTAATCAGGGTCAGGTTATGGAAAAAGAATGGGTGGCATTCAGGGATGCTGCAGTAGAAACAGCAAGGGGACGTCTAGAAACAACTGTGTGTAAGGATGGGCAAAAGGCGGAATCTTGGTGAAATCATAAAGTGGGAGCAGATTGTACACATAAAAAGACGACGTATCAGAAATGGCTCCACACAAGACTAATGCAGACAGGGAATTGTATGAATAGGAAATAAACAGAGCCAAACAAATAATTGTTGAATTCAGGAAGTCGTTGGAGGATTTTGGTAATAACTCGGACACGCCAGGTCAAGCAGCAAGTAATCCTTTCTGAACAGTAATAAATAATCTTAGGAAGGGTAAATGGAAATGAATAGTGTTTTGGTAAAATCAGGTGAACTATAATAATATGTCCCAGGGAATCACTGGGCAGGTAGAAGGAATATTCTGAAAATCTTCTGAACATAAAAGGGTATTTTCCTTGTGATGTCGCAAAACACCGAGCTTATGGGGAGGAGTACAATGATGTTGGTGAAATTACACTTGATGAAGTGGAAAGGATGGTAAATAAACTCCATTGTCACAAAGCAGCAGGAATATATGAAACTAGACCTGAAAGGTTAAGTATAGAAGAAAGGCAGGGATAAAATGGCTTCATAGAGTAATAAGATTAGCATGGAGTTTTAGTGAGGTACCTTCAGAATGCTCAAAATAAGTTACTGAACCTATCTATAAGCAAGGCAACAGGAATTATTGCAATAATTATCGAGATATCTCATTAATCAGTATTCCAATGAAAGTGTTCACTTGCATCTTGAAGCGGGGTGCGATGAGTGGTTGAAAGTAAGTTGGATGAAGACAGTTGCCGTTGCAGACCACAGAGGGGCTGTCAGGATCAGATTTTCATAACCCGCTAGGTGATAGAAAAATGTTACGAGAGGAATAGACACTTATGTTTCGTAGACTTAGGGTACCGTAGGAAGTGATGTACGCCGTACTGGGGGACTATGGGATTATTAAAATCAGTCGCATTTGTGCCGACAATTGGGCTGCAGTGGGAAATGACGGTAGAATGAGTTCTTGGTTCAAGGTAGTTACAAGAGTTCAACTTTATTATTCATAGTTCATATGGATCATCTGCTGAAAGGTATAAAGTGGCAGGGAGGTATTCAGTTAAGTGGAAATATAGTAAGCAGTCTGGCTTATGCTGGCCACTTGGTATTAATGGCAGATTGTGCTGGAAGTCTGGAGTCTAATATCTCGGAATTTGAAAATAGGTGTAATGAGTATGGCATGAAAATTAGCTTTTCTATGATTAAATTGAGGTCAGTGGGTAAGAAATCCAAGCGAATTGATTGTGAGGTTGGGAACACCAAGATAGGAACGGTAGATAATTTTACGTTTTTAGGTTGTGTTTTCTCTGAGGACGGTATTATAGTACTTGAGATTGATTCACAGTGCACTTAAGACAATGCGTTGTGCTCGCTGTTGCGATCAACAATATTTTGTAAGAAGGAAATCAGCTCCAGGGCCAAACTATCTTTACATCGGTCTGTGTTTAGGCCAACATTGCTTTATGGGAGCGAAAGCTGGCTGTATTCAGAATATCTTGTTCATAAGCTAGAAGTAATTGACATGAAGGTAGCAAAAATGATTACTGGTACACACAGGTGGGAAAAAAGGGAGGAGGTTACTTGGAATGAGGAAAGAAAGGCTATTGTAGGAGTGAACTCGATGGATGAAGCTGTACTCATAAACCGACTTCGGTGGTAGGGTCATGTGAGATAAATGTAGGAGGATAGGTTACCTAGGAAATAACGGACTCTGTTATGGAGGGTAAGCGGAGTAGAGGGAGATCAAGACGACGGTGGTTAGACTCAGTTTCCAATGAGTTAAACATAAGAGGTACAGATATAAATGAGGCCGCAGCACTAGTTACAAATAGAAGATTGTGGCGGCGATTAGTACATTTTCAGTGGCTTGCAGACTGAACGCTGAATGGCATAACAGTCTATAATGACGGTGTATGTACGAGGGTATGTATGTATGTATGTATGTATGTATGTATGTATGTATGTATGTATGTATGTATGTATGTATGTATGTATGCATCATTGTTATAGCGAAGTAAAGAAAGAACGAACTGTGTGCACTTTGGTACTTACTCTCAACTCCTCGGTAATTTCTAACTAGATAAAATTGTAAATAGGGTGGGAGTATGTTGATAAATTTGAAGATTCTTAGATGGTAATGCACTTTCCTTGTTTTAATCTCATTTGTATTTGCCACTTTGTGTATACTGTGTTTGTTTTGTTTGAATAAACTGATATGTGTATTCAGACGTATGAACAGGTTATTAATATTAATTTGCAACCCCAATCAATACGCACCAGGTTTCAGGCACATTTTATGAAACAGCACCAACATTCTTCAATGACTGCATTAAAAGCCCTCATTTGGATGATCGTTTCCCTGATATTATCTAGATTAGATGCAAATTAATTATGACAAAAGCCTCAAAACAAATATATCACAATCACACCACAGCAACACAGGTTTCAGTCAATGCTTACACAATCAGTGTATTTATACATAATTTCCACTCTCCGTAAGATCTAATAATCATGATTATTCTCGTTCGTATTATTCTTAATTTTATTCTCTCAAATGGACACCTCGTAGTAAAGCGAAACCTAACAAAATGATACCAACAAAAGTAAAAAAATAACCACAAGCATAACAATTCTAACGTAAATAATCCTATAATGCGTCCAACTGTGTACCACTTTGAGAGTAACTCAGATTAAATATATCTAGATAATTTACAATACATAAAACCAAAAAAAACCATCGCACTACAGCCCTTGAAGGGCGTTGGCCTACCAAGCGACCGCTGCTCAACCCGAAGGCCTGCAGATTACGAGGTGTCGTGTGGTCAGCACGACGAATCCTCTCGGCCGTTATTCTTGGCTTTCTAGACCGGGGCCGCCATCTCACTGTCAGATAGCTCCTCAATTCTAATCACGTAGGCTGAGTGGACCTCGAACCAGCCCTCAGGTCTAGGTAATAATCCCTGACCTGGCCGTGAATCAAACCCGGGGCATCCGTATAAGAGGCAGGCAAGCTACCCCTACACCACGGGGCCGGCTGCAATACATATAAGCTCACTCAAAAGTACAGTACGCTGGCAAGAATAAATATTAAAAATTATATTAACAACGTAACTTCTTTCTAGTGCAGTATACACTTTCCTCACCATTAAAACGCGGAAAAGTTTGGCGGGAACATTAACCACTGGTATTTCCCGATAATTATTCCAATCTCTCCTGATGCCCTCGTGCACATTGTTGTAATTATCGATTTTCTCGAACCCGACGGAACTTGACCTGATTCCCACGTTAATTGTATTATTTTGCGTCCCAATTAACAACTTACCTCTGCAACTGTAATTCATTAATTTCAGATTGATCTCTTCCACTCTTGTAATTAATTGGCATTCCAGTTTCCTGTCACTTCAAGTTCTGCGTACACTGTTCATTAATTAAGTTGGAGTCATTTACTCAAGATTTCATCAGAAGTTTGTGATTGGTTCACTGAAGATGCGGAATAGGAAGTATCATAATATATAGATAAATATGGAATTTAATGGGACTAATTGGGGCAAACATCCATTTTCTTTTGTTGATATTTTCTTTACGTCACACCGACACGGATAGGTCTTATAGCGACGATGGGATAGTAAAGGCCTAGGAATCGGAAGGGAGCAGCCATGGCATTAAGGTACAGCCCCAGCATTTGCCTGGTGTGAATATGGGAAACCACGGAAAACCATCTTCGGGGCTGCCGACAGTTGAATTCGAACACACTACTCCCGGATGCAAGCTCATAGCTGCGCGCCCCTAACCGCACGGTCGACTCGCCCGATAACATTCATTTTCAGGAATAGGAATTATTCACCAAGGGATATATTTTTATATATTGATATGTTTTAAAAAAGACTAGTTAAACAATTGATAGATAGGCTGATAATTGAATTACAGCCTTAAATGCAGATCAGTGGTGAATGACCTGTTTCTGCCTTAAAGAACCTGTTCATGTCCCTTTACCCGACATGCTAAGCGGTATGATTTGAGCTGTCAGTGGAGAGCTGGTGTAGACTTATATTAGCCGAGTAAGCTCTACTGGAGTCTTTTAGAGAAGGAAGGATCATATCATGAAAATAAAGTTGGAATTCAAGGGGGAAATCGGGGCAGATACTGTATTCCTTCAAAAGAAGAGGAATTAACGATAGGAATCATTTGCCAAGGAAGATGTTTGATAAATTTCGAACTTCTTTGAAAGCATTTAAGAAGAAAATAGGCGCACAACTGATAATGAATCAGCCACCAGGGTGATAGCTCCAAATGAAAGTCAGTTGTGATTTATATTGGTTGACGATAAATTCTCTTTCACACAGGTATCTTCAGTTATGAGTCAACCTTTTTCACAGCAACTGATAAAAGAAGAGTTAAAATATCAATTTTTCAAAGTATAACTGTGCATGATCAACATTGAATGTTGTTCGGGGTCATCGCGTGAAACCTTTTCTAAATATTTTAGTTTATTATTGATTTAAGCAATTAATGGAATACTCTCCAGATGTTTACACAAAGCATTTTACATTGTTTAGGGGATATTCTGTAGGACGGTAATAGTATGCTCGGCTCAACCAATGACGCGCTTCCCTGTCAGGAAGTCAAGAAACTTAGAAAGGAGGTTTACAATCCTCGAAGGACATGTAATCCTAGAGATAATTCAGCCTACAGCAGTAATGAGCACCCTATTAATTCATGGAGGTAAAGGCAGTTGGGTAGAAGAAACAACTTTATCCTACACAATACCAAGGTTACGAAAGTAGGAACCTTACCTTTCACTCCACCAAAAATCTTCAAGGGCTGTACAAATATGAATTAGACGTTTTAAGTTGTTCATAAGAATCACTTGCCCTAAGATAATTTACAATCTAACGCATATTAATATACAGAAAAGCATTAAAATGGATAAAATTTCCAACCTACATAGAACGTGTACTTTAATCCTGCTGTAAGAAATGGGTAGATCACTCGCCTCTTCATTTAGTTCTTGAACCGTACTATAGCTGCTGCCATTACTCTACCTGCATAAAATACCCTACCGATTATCTTCAAACGTCTCATGGATGCAAATGTTCGATATTTCTCTTTGACTCCTGTGAGGTTCTCTCTGGGGATATATTATGTACGTACTCAATTGCCCTTGTCAGCATCAGCAGTATTTCTCTGCCTTTAAAGAAAATGCGTTCCTACGTCTTGTGTGCAGTAAGGACCACTAATCCCAGCTCATTCAGTGTGCTCGATGAATGTATAGATATCTTCCAGGCGTCAACAAATTCCGCTTCTATATATGCAAGCCTTCTTTTACAATTCTGCTTTGAGAAAAAATTAAGAATATAGTTTTTAAATTATCAAGAAGTACTGCCACCATACGGAGAATACGTTGGGAGAGAAGTTATAGTAATTACAACAGATGATACAATCGGCCGATTCTATGACCGGTTTACATCGGGAAAGTGAGTAGGTTGTTATGTATAGGTTGAAACAAATCTAACGCAATAGGGTTGATTTTGATGAATACTTCTGTGGACTTAGGCGCTTCTTACGGTCTGACATCAGCAAAATATTATGAGAAAGGTATCTAACGACATATGTTAGTGAGACTTTTATCCATATCTTCAACACAAACACAATTTAATACGATAATTTTCATGTGAGGTTTCCGAAAGCTTCTATCCTTTCCACAAGCATACTGTGTATGTACCAGTTTTCCACCAGTCACACTGAGCTATGAGGTACTGTATATAAATTATCTGCCCTTAAATGTTACACATTGTTATATGATTCAGGCTTTTAAGAACAGAATCTTTACGATTTATTTCTTGCCGTGCCCCCTTCAATCAAGTGAAAATTATGCCCACAGTGCAATAATTTTCTGTTCCTTGCACGTTAAGTCATCACTCATCTTTCATAATTTGCTAACCGAAGTACAACAGATTTTCACTTCCAAGTTACATTCATTGTACATTCAAACCAAGGGGTAAACCTCGACTGATTTACTTCCTTTATCTCCACCTTCTTATTAATTTATCAAGAGAATAACTTTTTTTGAAAAATTGTACAGTATGTTTGTTGACTTCATTTCAATCCTTCAGTTGCCTATCGCTTTTTAGACAGCTAGGAAGCCGTTAATGTCTCACTATTTCCGTAATTCAGAGAATATTTATGTTTATTGATAAATCTATGGGCTACTTTGTGTAAATAAAGTGGATTTATAGCATATTCATACAAAGAAAAATTATAATTCCATACAAATAAACTTTCGGAGTCCGTACTGCGCAGTAACCACAGTCAAACATTCTTGGAAGCACAGAAGAAGTCTAGAAATTACCCTCGACCTACAGTGCAA
This sequence comes from Anabrus simplex, assembly GCF_040414725.1. Classification (NCBI taxonomy): domain Eukaryota; kingdom Metazoa; phylum Arthropoda; class Insecta; order Orthoptera; family Tettigoniidae; genus Anabrus; species Anabrus simplex. Next base: position 764,871,267 of record NC_090266.1, read on the forward strand.
ACTAGTGACGGGACACTGAATACTACAGACCACAAGTACAGAACAATAACAGCAGCCATGTGATTTGAGTATGAACTTCCACAACTCTGACACAGGTTTCATCTTATCTGAAATGTTCTCTCACTGTACAATAAAGCTTCGTCTGCTGTCACTCCTACCTATTCAAACTCCGAGAGGACAAATCTCGGAATACATTAAAGCGTACTTCCTGTAGAAATTTGACACAGCCTAAAACACAGCACTATCTAATAACTAGGAATGTTCTTATACAAGTAAATCTACTGACTGTTAACATCTACAACAGGACGATTTTTGTCAAGAAATAAGACGTCCTCGAACATAAAACCATGTTAATAACAAATATATTACCTTGTTCTAGATAACTTGAAGGACTTTCCGGAACATCGTCTATTGATACTCATTTATAACGTTGCAGTGAATTAATCAGTGAATCAACTAATTTACTAACCTATTCGTTTGCTGCGAAAAAAAATCCTCAGTGTTTGACATATACTAGTTGCTTTTCGTCGCACCGACACAGATAGGTCTTTTGGCGACGATGGGACTGGAAAGGCCTAGGAATGGGAAGGAAGCTGCCGTGGCCTTAATTAATTGCCTGGTGTGAAAATGGGAAATCGCGGAAAACCATCTTCAGGGCTGCCGACAGTGGGGTTCGAACCCACTGTCTCTCGGATGCGAGCTCACAGCTGCGCGCTCCTAACCACACGGCCAACTCGCCTAGTTTGACATATAGTCCGATTCATTTCTAAAATAAGGTTTGTAATTTAAATTAAATATCCACATTTAATTTAGGGCAAACATATTTCATTTTATTAATTCAACTCTATTTAAGTGAAGATTTGAGATTTTACTTAATCTGTTCCCACTTTTACAGTTCAAAAAAGGCAGGTGGCATTCATATTGAGTTCCCACACATAAATTAATGTTTTAATTATAAACGCTTCCATCCAGTTTTCAAATCAATTATCCTAGACCGCAGTGTAGTCGTAGTTGTGATTCGGTGAGAATTAAAGGGAAAAGCATTGACTTGAAGATTAATTTGTTGCTTGTAGTCTTCGTACCATGCATGTTTTCCTTAAAATAAATCAAATCGCTATACACATGCACACACACACGCGCGTGTATATTTATTATTTTGACATATTTTTACCTCAATTAAGTTTGATATAATTCTATGGACGGCTTAAATCGGGAAAGTGAGCATGTTTAAGGAAAAAACTCAACGGTGGCACAAACTTGTGTTGTTGATAGTATTCTATGGATTATATATATATGTACCGCTTATCCATTAAGCACTTGACCTGAGAGGCCTAGGCCCACTAAATGTACGACCGGGCGAATTGGTCGTGCGGTCAGGAGCGCGCGCCTGTGAGCTTGTATCCGGGAGATAGTGGGGTCGAACCCCACTGTTGGCAGCCCTGAAGATGGTTTTCACACCGGGCTGTACCTTAATTAAGGCCACGGCCGCTTCTTTCCCATTCCTAGGCTTTCCCTATCCCATCGTCGCAATAAGACCTATCTGTGTCGGTGCGACGTAAAGCAAATAGCAAACTAAATGTACGTTGGCCATTCCAAATGCTTGCAAATTACAAGATGACACGTGGCATGTGCGACGAATTCCCTCGGTAGTTATTCTTTGTTTTCTAGCCATGTCACTAACTTACCGTCCATAGCTCTTCCGTTGTTGTCACGTTGGCTGATTGGATCTTCAAGTAGCCCTCAGATCCAGATACTTGACTTGGCAGGTAATCGAACACGGGTCCACAAGGTAAGAAGTAGTCACGCTACCCCTTGACCGTGTGGTCGGCACATAGTAAAGCAGAGAAACTCTGCTGAAAAATAGGCCACTCTCAAATCTAAAATTCCGGAATAAATACAATTACCCACGTTTGAAAATGTTAACAACTGAGCTGCAGCATACTTACACGAGTTTGTGCACTGTACAAAGCGGAAGATTTTATTAAAAATTAACGGTACCATCGGCTCAGCCCGAGTTGATGACAGAATTTTAAATCAGATTTGAACACTGCTGGTAACGACAGTGAACAATTCATCAATAACTTATCTCTGTTTAAACATACTATCACGTCCCATGTCCCTCCTCGGCCTATGCGTCAACTGTCATGCCTATTCCCAATTGACAGGGAAAATTAATCGTATTTCTCACAAAATGGCCAATGTATTACCTGTTAAAAGTCCCAAACGTTCATTTCTGCCTTTTACAAAATGTTATTTCATTCCCCTCCGCCTTCCACCTTATCAAAGTGTCACTCACATAGTTAAAAGGCATAACGATTGTTGGACTTAACACCCTTAATATACACATATAACGATTTATATCTCAATCCTCCAAGCTGTGTCATGTTTGACATGTCAGAACACAAGGCTGAATGCTTGAAATGATCCTTCAACACGGAAAAGCACAATTATGTGGCGAACCCTTAGAATTTTGAAGAAAATTCATGTAGACATATTTTGTAGGGAATTTAATTGTTAATCTTGTTAGCCTACACCTGTTTTTATACGACTAATGGTTAACCAGTTATTTTGGACTTTATCAGATAGAGCATGTACCAAAATGCACGAAGGCATTTTCTGGTTGAAAAGTGCTACCTAATGATTTCCTTTTTGTGAGAAATTGAATCCTTAACTGCTGGGAATCGTTTTAATAGGATTGACAGTACAGACAGGATATTCACCTTTAAGGATTCCAAGTGCACATTTCTGCTGAATTCCTGTACTTCTTAAATCATTGTATCCCTGATAAGTTAGTATAATTAAATGTAACCTATAATAAGTTGGAAGTAATAGGACTTCAGACAGTGAACGAATTACTCAAATTTGTTTAGCGGTCCCCGAGATAAGACTCTGTGTACTAACAAACTCACGTACTTTCACTTATTATGACTTATTATTAGAATAGTTTAAAGAATGGTCATAATTTAACTGAGAAGGAATGTACATCATTTTCAGGATATGTGAGTTGAGGTGAAATAGACATAGTTTAAGACGAAAATACAACTTGTGTTGAAATATGTTTTCAAATACTTACGATGCTCTGTGCATGTTTGACAAATGTACATATGACTGTTTCTGATACTGTTTTCCTGTTTCAAATTACGTACCATAGTAAAGGTCGGGTCGTTTGTATTTGTTAGAAGCTGTATGTAATCAAGTAGTTTCTTGCATGTATTGCCATATCATTGAATCCTTCGCTGAGGTAAATTTCTCCTATAAAATAAATTATAAAGAAGCCCTAGGTATTGAGCAATGTCTTGGGACGAAGTGTTTCCCGTAAATCAATGTTCCTGGGACGGTTTTCGAAACAATACGGCACTGGATAGTATTTCGAAGTAGTTATGAATCATCAATTTGCCATAAATGTAATGATATGGGTTATATATCTTTTGAGAAGACCAAATTCAGGATTACCGCTACCATAACAAGAATCTGAAGTAAGTAATTCAGGCCAATAGACCTTCCGACTGCTGTTTATATTATGAGGTACATTATCGAACACATTGTGAATATGCAGGTAAACAGTACAAAATTCGTTGAATCTCCGTGTAGTTTTCCCCACAGGAGACCAACATTCAAGTTTAATTTTGAGACAAATGTTGTACAAGAGGAACTACAACCACTTTTACAATACATTCAGAATACTTCTTAATTTGTTAATTTGAATATCCGATAAAATTACATGAATACTCATGATTGACTTTGCTTTTTAGAATGGTTCTAAGTGTGCTACATATTACTGGGTCAAGTTCCGAAATCTTTTCAACTGTAATATGTTCAGCGTTGTTAATAAAAATGGGAGTCGCCCCTTCCATTTTTTGGTTTCCGCGAACAATAGAAGGTTTAAAATGAAAAAACTGTTTTATTTTAATAACCTGACAAAAAATTGCCCCTCTAATACTTCTGGCCTATATTATTGAAATAAATCTTTTCATTAGTACAATTATCATCACCTCAGTATTAATTGGGTCTTTAGGGGGGGCTTAATCAAAGCTCCTTACGAAAATTAATAGCTTATTCTTCTATTAAACACATCGGTTGAATAATTGCCGCTGTAGTAGTAGGAGGGAACTTATGAGAATTATATTTCACTGTTTGTTCATTCTTCAGTTTCTCCATCGTTTTAGTATTTAACATACGTCATCTTTACCATATCAATCAAAACTTATTAACAACCAACAACCGGATTACAAAATCTTGTGTATTCCTTCTTCTATTATCACTTGGTGGATAACCTACTTTTCTTGGATGTTTACCTAAATGATTAATTATTCAGACCTTAGCTGATATAAATTATCAATTTATTGTAGTCATCATAGTAATTAAAACACTCGTAACATTATTCTATTACCTCCGATTAACATTTCTCGCATTCCTATTCTCCTATACCGAAGTATAGTTAATTGTTGTCGATTCCCTTAATCACATCTTCTTCCCAATTGTACTTACCCTTACTGGAATTTCAACATTTGGATTACCTTTTAGATCCGTCATCTATTTTATGCTTTAAGTCTTTAAGTTAACGAAACTAATAGCCTTCAAAGCTATAAATCAAGACAGAAATGTTTTAAGCCTTATTAGTTATTTCTACTCCTAACGTCTAACGTCATTATTGACTATAAAGCCTGGTAGAGGAGAAAATTCTCCTAAGTAAATTTTCAGTTTACCGCCTATAATATCAGCCACCCTACCACTTTCTTCAACTAATCATAAGGACATTGGAACATTATATTTCATTTCTGGTGCTTGAGCAGGAATGGTAGGCACATCTCTCCGCTTGTTAATCCAAGCAGAACCAGGCTACTTAATTGGTGATGACCAAATTTATAAAGTAATAATCACTGCTCACGCATTTGTAATGATTCTCTTCATGGTAACACCTATTGTAATCGGGGGGTTCGGAAATTGAATATCAATCAATACTGATATGCATTTAGGGCAGTCGCCCAGGTGGCAGATTCCCTATCTGTTGCTTTCTTAGCCTTTTCCGAAATGATTTCAAATAAATTGGAAATTTATTGAACGTCTCCCTTGGTAAGTTATTCCAATCCCTAACTCCCCTTCCTATAAAAGAATATTTGCCCCAGTTTGTCCTCTTGAATTCCAACTTTATCTTCATATTGTGATCTTTCCTACTTTTATAAACGCCCTTCAAATTTATTCGTCTACTAATGTCATTCCACGCCATCTCTCCGCTGAAACTCGGAACATACCACTTAGTCGAGCAGCTCTTCTTCTTTCTCTCAATTCTCCCCAACCCAAACATTGCAACATTTTTGTAACGCTACTCTTTTGTCGGAAATCACCCACAAAAAATCGAGCTGCTTTTCTTTGGATTTTTTCCAGTTCTTGAATCAGGTAATCCTGGTGAGGGTCCCATACACTGGAACCATACCCTAGTTGGGGTCTTACCAGAGACTTATATGCCCTATCCTTTACAACCTTACTACAACCCCTAAACACCCTAATAACCATGTGCATAGATCTGTATTCTTTATTTACAATCATATTTATGTGAATACCCCAATGAAGATCTTTCCTTATATTAACACCTAGATACTTACAATGATCCCCAAAAGGAACTTTCACCCCATCAACGCAGTAATTAAAACTGAGAGGACTTTTCCTATTTGTAAAACTCACAACCTGACTTTTAACCCCGTTTATCAACATACCATTGCCTGCTGTCATTCTCACAACATTTTCGAGGTCACGTTGCAGTTGCTCACAATCTTGTAACTTATTTATCACTCTATAGAGAACAACACCATCCGCAAAAAGCCTTACCTCCGATTCCACTCCTTTAATCATATCATTTATATATATAAGAAAACATAAAGGTCCGATAATACTGCCTTGAGGAATTCCCCTCTTAATTATTACAGGCTCAGATAAAGCTTCACCTACTCTAATTCTCTGAGATCTATTTTCAAGAAATATAGCAACCCATTCAGTCACTCTTTTGTCTAGTCAATTGCACCCATTTTTGCCAGTAGTCTCCCATGATCCACCCTATCAAATGCTTTAGACAGGTCAACCGCGATGCAGTCCATTTGACCTCCAGAATCCAAGATATCTGCTATATCTTGCTGGAATCCTACAAGTTGAGCTTCAGTGGAATAACCTTTCCTAAAACCGAATTGCCTTCTATCAAACCAGTTATTAATTTCACAAACATGTCTAATATAATCAGAAAGAATGCCTTCCCAAAGCTTACATACAATGCATGTCAAACTTACTGGCCTGTAATTTTCAGCTTTACGTCTATCACCCTTTCCTTTATACACAGGGTCTACTATAGCAACTCTCCATTCCTCTGGTATAGCTCCGAACAAATTATAATCAAATAAGTACTTCAGATATGGTACTATATCCCAACCCATTGTCTTTAGTATATCCCCAGAAATCTGATCATTTCCAGCCGCTTTTCTAGTTTTCAACTTTTGTAACTTATTGTAAATATCATTGTTATAATATGTAAATTTTATTACTTCTTTGGCCTTAGTCTCCTCCTCTATCTCGACATTATCCTTGTAACCAACAATCTTTACATACTGCTGACTCAATACTTCTGCCTTTCGAAGACCCTCACATTCGCACTCCCCTTGTTCATTAATTATTCCTGGAATCTCCTTCTTGGAACCTGTTTCTGCCTTAAAATACTTATATATACCCTTCCATTTTTCACTAACATTTGTATGACTGCCAATTATGCTTGGCTTCATGTTATTCTTAGCTGCCTTCTTTGCTAGATTCAATTTTCTAGTAAGTTCCTTCAATTTCTCCTTACTTCCACAGCCATTTCTAACTCTATTTCTTTCCAGTCTGCACCTCCTTCTTAGTCTCTTTATTTCTCTATTAAAATAAGGTGGATCTTTACCACTTATACTTGGAGCTCCTGATATACCCTTCCCCCGAATAAACAATACAAGCTTTTGGTTATTACTTCCTTCATTAACCTTATTACTTAGAAGTAGTTTAGTGGAAAGCTGTGCAGGCACTGGTTGAACCGTGTATCCCCCATCTCTTCAGGAATGGCTGATGCTGGTGCCTCTGTTGATTTAGCAATCTTCTCGCTCCATTTGGCAAGGGTTTCATCTATTTTAGGTGCTGTTAATGTTATTACCACAACTATTAATATGCAAGCACCTTTACCAAATACCTTTATTTGTGTGAGCCGTAGCCATTACCGCTCTATTTATCTTCCTTTCTTTACCTGTGCTGGCAGGAACTATCACCGTACTACTTACTGACCGGAACTTAAATACCTCATGTAGACACACGGGCCTATTTTACTTCTGCCACTACGATTATTGCTGTTCCTAAGGGAATTAACGTTTTTAGTTGACTTGCCACCCTACACGGAACTCAGTAAACTTATAGTCCAGTCTTACTTTGGGTACTAGGATTTGTCTTCCTCTTTGCCATTGGTGGATTAACAGGAGTTGTATTAGCTAATTCTCCAACTGACATTATTTTACATGACACATATTATGTTGTTGCCCACTTCCATTATGTTCTATCCATAGGAACAGTATTCGCAATTCTAGCTGGATTTATTCAATGGTACCCTTTATTTACATTATTAAAATTAAACCCTAAGTGATTAAATACAGTATTCAATTTACAACTATATTTGTAGGAGTAAACTTAACATTCTTCCCCCAACACTTTTTAGGATTAGCAGGTATACCACGTCGCTATTCCGACTATAGTTATACCTCTTGAAATATTGTTTCAAAACTACGTTCAACTATTTCATTTATTGGTATTATTTTCCTCATTTTCATTATTTGAGAAAGTATGATTTCAAATCGAACTGTGTTATTTCCTATAGATATAGTAAGTTCATTAGGATGATATCAATCTCATACTCCGTCTGAACATTCATACTCTGAATTGCCTATATTAACTAACTTCTAACATGACAGAGTAGTGCGGTAGATTTAAGCTCTACATATAAATTTCACCCTTTTATTAGAACATGGCAATCTGATCGAATTTAAATTAACAAAATAGTGCCTCTAATAGAACAAATAATTTTTGTCTTGATCATACACTCTTTATTCTGTTAATAATTACCATTCTAGTAGCTTATATCATGGGAAGTTTAATATTTAATACATTTTTTCACATCGTTATTTACTTGAAGGACAAACAAAAGGCTAATCAGTAAATCTGCGAAGGACAATGATGGAACCAACCAAAGGGTAGAATATTCTGGAGGTAGTGCTGATGAAATTACATGAGCTCTACAGAGTAGTGAACAAAGGCTTATATTATTACGAAGATATTTTGCCGAAGTTAAAGTAAATGTAGTAGATAGGAGGTTGTAAAAGTATGAAGCAATTCCACACACCATAGTTGATAAAAGACATGGGGGAAATTTAAAAAGTAATATAATCTTTGATGGAAAATGGTTATAAAAATGGTTTAAAACAATCGTTGAGAAGAGTGAATATAGGTATGTGCTTACATCCGCTGTATCAAAAGAGATAAATGAAATATTTTGGAAGGAGGAGCAGGTTAGACTGAAATTCAGTTGGGAAAGGTTGTCAAAGTAAGGGGAAATTGAACGAATTTTTTAGTGAAAGATGAAGAAGTAGGTATAGATACTTTAAGATTGAAAAATGTTTCAGGAATTACGTTCCAAGAATCTTAAGTGAACAAGGGGAGTATATATGTGAGGATTTATAGAAGGCATAAGTATTTACTCAGCAGTATGTAAATACAGTTGGACATTATAATATTGTCCAGGTAGAGAAAGTGACTAGTACCAGCGAAGTACTGTAATTTAAGTGTCAGAACAAATATATGTACTAAAAGATACAAGAATAGAAACCTAGAGAAGCGACTGGAATGGGCAAGATTTATGGGGATTTCCCGATGGCAACGGGTTGGGATACAATGTCATACCTGGGGTACTTGTTTCATTATTGTTGCCGTTATGAAGTGATGCCTAGTGAATGGAAAGCTGTTGTAGTAGCCCCAATTTACAACAGAGCAGGTGATAAATATAAAAAGGAAAAGTAAAGGCCAGTCATCTTGACATGTGTCCGACTCCGTAGCGTAATGGTTAGCACTAACAGCTGCCGTCCAATGTGGCCCAGGTTCGATTCCCAGTACTTCCAGAAATTTTAGGATGGTAGGAGTGCTGGTGTATGGTTAAAATGGCACACGTAGATCACCTCCATTGGGGGTGTGTCGGAAAAGAGCTGCGACACCTCGGGATAAGGATACGAGTTTACTTTACTATCTTGATATATATATATGTTCCATGTGAGCACTGAAAAAGCTTTCGGATTATATTAGACACTTTTCCGAAATTACTAACTGGTTTGATAGGCAGTTCGAGTTTTGGAAAATTTACTCCAGTTTTGGTCACCCTGCGGAAATCCAGCAAAATACAACAGATATTTTATATTCAGAAGATTAAACGGACTGTATCACTATTTATCTAATCTAGGCTTCTTATTGGGTGAGAAGAGCTATTGAACTAAACAAATGAAGGATTTATTGTGTGGCTCTACTCCTGGAATATATAACCCAGAGAAGTAGAGTATGCAAAGCATTACGTGATTCTACGGTGAATAAGAGAGTTTTCTTCAAGGCAGTATTATAGGACATTTATCTTTTCTTTTGTACATAAGTGACATTAATATAGAGCTGGAATTACAGATAAGGCATTTTTGCAGATGGTATTGAACTATTTAGACTGTTAAATTAGTTGATAGATTGTGGGCGATCGTAAATAGACTTTGACCTTGTTGTACAATTGACAGCAGGATCACTGTAAGTACCAACATGTTCACATTAGAAAAATAATCATTGAGGTAATCACATTAACGAGGTTATAAATATAGGTTACGTACCCCATCATATGGTTTTGAGGTTACCTAGGGGTTGTAAGTGGTGATGAAAAGAGGAGGCCTGTAATTCACTGGTAAGAACCCAATTAAAGTATGGTAATAGTGCATTGGATCTTCACGAGGATAGTGTGATGCAGGACCTGGAAAATATCCAAAAGAAAGCAACACGATTCGTTCCGAGTGTTTTCAGACAAAATAGCTGCAAACTTTAAGTTACAGATCATATCTGTCAACTAATCAGTTCACAGTTATTATTTTTGTGTGTTTTTATTTATTTTATGTTCCACCGATCTTAAATAAACTATAAAAGAATATCTCCTAAAAAAAATTCCATCCCTAATTTATTAATGGGATGTACTTCCAAATTTTTGTTGTAGTTTTGTAAAATTATTGTTGGTAATTTCAGAAGAAACAGAATTATGACTCATAATCCTTGAAAGTTGCGCACGAAGAGGAAGCAGAAATTGGAATTTTTAAATGTATTTGGTTGCTATTTGCATCCATGTTGATGAAAGAAGAGAGATAGATAGTTCATATTGTGCAAGTATTTTGTCCTAGTTGATGTCAAACGGTGAGCAGAGTCTTGGAACAAAACGTTTCTTAAATATGTATATTCAAAATTACCCCTCTCAACTGTCACGCAGGGTGTCCTTTCAACCGCAAAGTATATTTTTGAAGACACCGACATGTTGGAACTTTATCTTATGTGAGTTCTTTCTAATGAATCCGAAGCCTAATTGCAAGGGTTTCAAACGAATTTAAACAGCATAAAAATCCACCGACCTCAGCAGAGATCAAATTCTCAGTCTTGGGAACAGAAACAGTACGACTAACCAATTATATCACTGAGAATGGAATATTTTCTTTGTAATGGTCCATAATTACTTTGGTAAGTGGTTTCTTGTGAAAACATTATCTTCCTTTATCTTCCATTATCTTCAAGCAGCTATTGATAGGTAAATTATTCCATGTTTTAATATACAGTCCAACGTATCATTAATAATCTATATCGCTTTCGACGGTAGGACTTAACTAACATGGAACTGACATATTGCATTCGTGTTAATACTATGGGATCCCCCTGCCCATTGTGATGAAATGCAGCACTTTTATTATTATTATTATTATTATTATTATTATTATTATTATTATTATTATTATTATTATTATTATTATTATTATTACTATTATTATTATTATTATTATTATTATTATTATTATTATTATTATTATTATTATTATTATTATTATTTTTTCGCAAAGTGGTTTAATCTTGCGCTCAGATACGTTTAAGTTGATAATGGGCCAGGAAAATCCCTGGACTGGGAATTAAGTGGCTGAGTCCTCAATGACGGTACAGTCCCTCAATTTGCCCGGTGCGACAAAGGGAATTCATTAAAAACCGCCTTCAGTGCTACCAATGGTGCAAAATTATCCATATCGAAGCATCACGATTTGTTCTTGGTGATTTACGATAAAAGAGCAGAGTTAAAGGATCTTAACAACGTTTGGGATGGCAAGACTTGGGAGTACTATGAGGAGACGAGCTGCTCGGATAAGCGGTCTCTCGAGCTGTTAGTGGAGGGATGGCGTGTAATGATAACATACACGAGTAAAGTATAAGAAGAAGGTTTAGGGATTGAGATAATTCATGAAGGGAAATGTTCGATAAATTTCAAAGTGTTTAGAATCATTTCAGAACAGACTAGGCAAACAATTGATCACTTGATATCGAATCTGCCATCTGGGCAATAACCCTGAATAGGGATTGATTGATTGATTGATTGATTGATTGATTGATTGATTGATTGATTGATTGATTGATTGATTGATTGATTGATTGATTGATTGATTGATTGATTGATTGATTGATTGATTGATTGATTGATTGATTGATTGATTGATTGATTGATTGATTGATTGATTGATTGATTGATTGATTGATTGATTGATTGATTGATTGTTATCTTTATGGTACGAACCCCGCAGCTGTGAACTTCAATTCGGGAGGTGATGGGTTTGTTAGTAAATGTTAGCCTGAAAGTCTCTTATCCTTGCTTGTTGAAATATCTTTGTTTTCTCTGACGCATGTACTACAATAACTTCACTGCACCGTAACTTAATCCATATTACACACATTTGAATTCAGTAGATTTTCATAATAAGAAAAATGTCTTAACAACTACTGTAGTGTACAGATTTGTGATTATGAATTTAGGATAGGAATCTCTTTCCACCGAATTTCGTGATAAGTGTGAGATATGGCTCTGGAACACCATAGCAGGGTAAAAGAGAAGCCAACGCAATCTGCAAAGAATAAAAACTAATTAACTGAACAAAAGGGAGGAAATTGGATGGGAGGGGTTTCTTACACGATGGCGCACGGTACATATTCCGCTTCTCCAACAACGGTGTTCTAAAAATCACTCAGATGGGGTTCATTAATCTATGCGCTCTGGTGTGTTCTTGTGGATAATAACTGCTTGTTCTGCACAACGTGCTAATTCATCACATAATTACAATCACGGGCTAGGTTGAGTCCATTTTCATACAATATTCTTCGTATATCACTCGTTAAATTAACCCCCACGTTCTTCTTGTGACTACTACGAGAACTGACAACATAGAATGCGTCGAAGTGGATTTGACACATTAAAGTTCTTCCACGAGGGAAGCTAGAGTACTTCATTGTTCTTGTGAACTTATAAGGTGAAATATGTTTCAGATGATGATTAAATATCTTCTACAAAGGAGATACGTAAGATGCGTACACTGACATACACTTTCCTATGGAATAAAACAGTTTAGGTAGCAACAGTATGTCATGTATCAATGACTTCCTATGGGGTCTTATGAACGGATTTCCACCTGGGATAAAGTGACAGATAATTTGGTGATAATAATAAGAAGAAGAATGGAATAAGGAAAAGAAGAAGAATTTGATCATAATAGTAGTAATTATAAGAAAAATTATGTCGAAGAATGAATTAAGTCGCTATTAGCGTATTTCTCTGCACTGATTCCAGATTCTGTTGTTTCTCATTAACATTTGGGTTGCGAAAGTTAAGAAATTACGTTTTTCCCTTTATTTTATGTTCAGAAGGAAAAATGATCATTTAAGTTTAGCAGCAATACAAGAAACTGAGCTATTTTCTAATATAAAACCCTATAATAATACCAATTGTAAAACCATCAATTTCAGTTTATATGATACTTCACTTCTAATGTGCGCTTCAAGATTCAAGAAAGGGCCATTTTCCTGCCTTTCTTAACATTTCACGTATTACCTTTGAAATGAAGGCAATCATTATTCTGTGTAATTACTGTTGTTCTTGTTCATATAGCCACCTTACTAATGAGTGCTTTAAGACGGATTGAGTAGCCAATGGACCGAGTGGAGGATTTTCCCTGTGTGGATTCGAAATCGCACGAAGGACATTACACGTTGGTAAGCAAGAATACATTTTTAATATATATAAATCCGGCAGTATAATACTCTTGTGCAAGAATGATGTCTTCAAGATATATTTGCAAGTGGCTGAAGTCTTAAATCTCATTGTTTAAATGAAAGTCTAATGTGCAAGAGTTATTACTTGTCAGTGCAATAGATTCGTGATAATGGGTTTGCTATACATGTGAAGTGAGAATATTCGTCATTTGGTGTGCTATTGAATAGTGTCTTATAAAGTGGAACAATACGATAGTTTTAATGTCGACATTAATATTGTAAAACTTTGTCTACTCCCTAATTGTTTTTCGTTCTATTTTTTCTGTCTCTTAATTTTATTTGAGAACGTAAGAGCACTAAGAAAAAAGCCGGTTTTCTTCTCATAATTGCGCATTTTATCCCACTCTCGCGAAAGGACAAACGCCTGCAACGAATGACCAAGCATCTTTTACGAGTGTTCCAAATAAGTCCTCTTCTTATAACTCACTTTTGAGAATGGACATTCGCTTGCAACGAATGCCAAAGTGTATTCTACTATGAACAATTGTGAAACTCCACGGATAGCACAAAAATGCATTCTCAGAGAATCTACAAAAGTGACGGAAAGGAATATTGTCGTGCATGTCGGAGACAGTGCACCAAAGAGAATAACACAGTAGAATGCGATAGGTGCAAATAAAAGACGCATGAAAACTCTACCGGTCTCATTGGTCAGGAAGTAAAAGATCTAGAAAGAAATCGTAATAATATGGCTGTGCGAAATATGCAAACCAGAGGCATTGGACATGAGTAAATCATATGGTGTGATAATAGCCTCCCTGGTAGAGAAGATAGAGTACCTATCATAACACATTAAGAAAAACATGCAAGAAAGTACTGAATTTATCCGCGCGATGTTAACGAAGAAGGCTGGAAGAGGGGGAAAAGATGAAAAGGAAAGAGAGGTAAGGGAGGTGAAGGATCCCTCAGGTAACTGGGAAACGGTGCAAGAAAACCCTGTCAGGAAAACTGTAGCAGCTGAGGAGGAGAATATACGTGAGGGATAAGAGTTCTGCAAAGCTATGGAATATACAAATAAATTATTTAACCAAACTAGGACAAACGATTATTCTACTGAAATAACACTAGCACTATGCTCGGATATTAGTCAAACAACCAAATTAGACACCTCTGTAAGAAAGCAAAATATGGACGAGATTACGGAAGAGCGAGTTCAAGAATCAGAATGTAACACAGCAGGGAACAGACCCATTACAGCACCTACGTTAGTTGTAAAGGGAACATCAAAACAATCTCGGAGCACTATAGTACATAATGATGAAAAAGGGACTCGGTCTGTAATAAGGAAAAAAACAGCAGAATCGAAACAAAACAACGAAAAAAGGCGCTCTTCAGAGATGGTGTCAAGAAGGAGGAAAGAAGGCAAAAGTTCAATCCGTGCAGTGCAGAGTATGGTATGGCTACTCATCTCCAGAATAACACCGGATGCAAATGAACATCTAATATAAACATACCCACGCAAAAATAGTATTGTTTGCAACATAAGCTGTCAGGATCTAGGAAGAAGGGAACTTGATATAGCCTTGAAGATTGGGGTTCCTCTATGTTACAAATAAGTGGTCTATTCGGAAGATTTCTGGCCTACAGGCATTAAATTTCGCCCATTTCCGGCACTTGGGGCATTTAAAGGAACGCGAAACAGCGATCACTGATGAGGGCATAAAGTTATTGAACTGGAATATAGAAAGCCTGAAGACAGTAGCAAGAATTATACCTGAAGACACATTTAACCAGTGTGACATTTGTACTCTGAACGAAACGTTCTTATGTGATGAATCAAAGACAAATATCGACGGAATCTACAATATACATAATATCGCACGACGAGGTGGAAAAGGCAGACCGATGGTAGGGGTGGAATGGATTTAGTATTTACAAGAGGGTTCACAACATGTGGTCATAAACAATTATGGAAAGCAGATGGCGCATTGTTAAGGAAGCCTATTCCGTTATCAACAGAACTTAACAGGAACGGGAATTAACAAGAACGATAAATACAAACGGCATTAGTCGTAAATTATACAAGAGGTCTTTACGAGAGATGTCAGAACTACATGAAAGTATACAGTTTCTCGTTGCAGAAAATAAGTTAGACGAAGCAGATAGGACCATAGTAGAAATGATTAAAGAAGTAACTGTTCAGATTAGACCAAGAAGAGCAAAACGATGGTTTGACACAGAGTGCTACCAGAAAAGAAAGGACGCGCTAGCCAATTTATGAAGGTTTAAAACATCAAAATGCGAGGAAACCTTGAAGGAATATCAACGCCAAAGGCAGGAATACAAAAGACAATTAAAAGCATCGTAAAAGAAGCTATTAGACAAGCATAAGCTGCAGAAAAGGATAATTTCCAAACCTTACGGACAAAGCCGCCAAGATTCACAATGGCTATTCCCAGAGAAGGGTGGGAAAATCATTTTAGTATACTTTTTTGCACAAGGAAACGAGACCAGATTTTACCGAAGAAACATATTTGAAAGAAACATATCCATATTTCACCAAGGATAAATTGGATAATGTCACGAGATCACTAAAGAGAGGGAAAGCACTAGGTCCGGATGGAATCTGCAATGAATATCTACAAGAAACATACAAAGTAATGGAAGAGACATGCTGTGACCTGTTCAACAAATGTTTAGAGACGGGAAATATACCAACGGGGTTGCGCATTTCCACAATTAAAACTTTATACCAAGACATAGGAGACTCATAAAATCCGGAAGCGTATCAAGGTATAGTACTTTGAAGTAGCTGCTTTCAAAATTCTCTCAAGATTGATAGCCTTGAGGATAGACCCAAACATAGAGGAACACCTTCCAGACCAGCAATTTGGATTCAGTGTAGGGCGCTCCACATCAATGGCAGTCGAGTGTCTAATAAGACAAATATAAGCAGAAGTAAGTAAAGAACGAGGAAAGCTGTGTGTGATCTTCAAAGATTTCTCAGACGCTTTAGACATGGTTAACCGCAGGAAGCTAGTAGAAAAACTAAGAAAACTCTACGAAAATCCATGGACAAGAAAACTCATATCAAACATCCTGTCGGAAATTTTTTTGAAAATCAACGACAGTATTGGACTGTCTGAATGGTTAAATCAGACTAATGGAGCATTGCAGGGTGATCCACTCAGCCCATTTCTCTTCAATATTCTTACCCACGATGTAGTAGCTGCAGTTAATAAGGGATCACGAGCTGTATCATCATACACATATGCAGACGATATGGTACTTGGATCGAATAACAGGGACGAACTCCTTAGTTGAATGGATAGAAATGAACAAACTACATATTAATCGAGACAAAACGAAGCTAGTACTTTTCTGGAAAGCAGGAAGACTAGCCTCGAACGGGGAAATCTTCTGCAAAGGTTTATCGCTTAAGAAGAATAATATGTACAGATATTTAGGAATTAGAATACAAATGACTGAAGAATCTCTCTCAGTACACCTCAGGGAAAGACTGATCGTGTCAGTTAAAGCAATTAAAGAATTTTAAAATCTAAAGCTTCTCTCCCTGGAAACTGTCTTGAAGTTGTTCGATACCAAAATAGTACCCAAGTTAACATACGGAATAGAGATCATGTGAGAACACCTAACTGTAAAACAGCTGGAAGGTATAGAGGCTCTAAAAGCAAGATTTTTGAAATGAACTATGGGCTTATAAAAATACACGTCGTCTCGACTAGTTTAAGCTGTGGCAAAAATAAATATTTTTCATTAGAAGATCCATCTTTAAGCCACATGTTACCAAAGACACCTGCAGGGAAGACTGCTCTGCGGAGCAAACGGGAGAAGAAAGATCAAAAATATGGGAAGACTTGTATACAACAGAAGCAGTGGTGACTACTAAATGGAGACAAGAAAACCAAAAATTATGACTTGTGGTGACCAGGATCGCGTTGCACGTGTTTCATACCAAAGTGTGCATAAATAAGAAGTATGACATCCCCAACAGTGATTGTGTATGCGAACATTGTATTGAACGCTGTGAACGGTACCACATTCTAAGTTGTAAATTACTATCAAAAATTATCTGTGAATGTTCGAGTTTGTAATGCTAAATTTTTTCGCACTTAATAAAATATTAATGTGCAAGAGTTTACTAAACGCAAACCAATCTAAATTGTTCCACATATCGGAAAACGTAAGGGTTGTTTCAAGTACGAAATTGTCCGATAGCAGTTTCAGTCTCTGAGGTAGAGAGAGAGTAAGTGTATGTGTGTGTGTATATCTGTTCATTTCCGAAAACATGTTCTGATTGGATCGGAACATCGTGTTGATTCGTGCCAAAGTAAGGCCACGTCACATTTCAGAACTGCAGTTTTTAACAAGTTCAGGCAACAGACGTACAATTTTAATAATTCCCTGTTTTCGAGGGAAGTTTCGCAATCGTGAGATTATTTAATACTAGCTGATGTACCCGTGCTTCGCTACGGGATTCTCAGAAAAACTGTCTTTGTGGTTTTCCTAACTACAGTTAACTTAGGCCACTACAAAAACGTCAGTAGGAATGTAGGGATTAAAAGCAATATAAAATAATCGCTCGAATGGAAAACCGCACATTTTCTCACATTTAACGAACAGTACTACGGTGTCGACCTAACAGTCCAAAGTTCCAGTGCTGGAATGACCAGGCCACAGACAGCTGTGAACACTCCTCTGCCATTGTTCCGTTAAATATGCACACTGCTCATCCCAATCAATGCCTCACGATAGGGATTGAATAGTTTGAATGCTATGATGAACCAGTTTGTTACGTACCAGTAGTATCAGGAAATTTATTAACCAGAGGAATGGCATGCTAAAGAAGAAAGTTATCTATCTCCCCTGCTACTTCCCGCTAATATTCAGGCAGGCTGTTATAGGCCTACTCGGTACGACCGGGCAAGTTGGCCGTGCGGTTAGGGGCGTGCAGCTGTGAGTTTGCATTCGGGAGGTTGTGGGTTCGAAAACCACTGCCGACAGCCCTGAAGATGGTTTTCCGTGGTCTCCCATATTCACACCAGGTAAATACTGGGGCATCGTAATTAACGCAGGGCCGCTTCCTTTCAACTCCTAGCCCTTTCCTATCCCTTTTTTTGCTATTTTGCTTTAAGTCGCGCCGACTCAGATAGGTCTTATGGCGACGATGGGATAGGAAAGGCCTATCCCATCATCGCCATAATACCTATGCGTGTCGGTGCGACTTAAGCAAATTAAAAACAATACTCGGTATACAGCAGTAATCCCGTCTATCGGGCATGTCTGGCAACAGAAGCCACAAAGCACATCACAACAAACAATGGTCAATATAATGTTATTGTTGTTCAATGTTATGAGCTTTCGGTATTGTAGGCCTTCACATAGCTTTCTTTCGACTCTGTGATATTAGGGCATCTTACGAAATGTAGTTCCTTATTTCCCGACTTTACATAACGATTTTCATTAAATTCTGTTTACCCATTTTCTCGTGACTTGGCGCTGATATGGACTTTGCCATAAAAAACCAAATTCATGAATATCTCTGTTATCATAGCCGGTACGGTAAAAATGTATAAAAAAACCGGGCGAGTTGGCCGTGCGTGTAGAGGCGCGCGGCTGTGAGCTTGCATCCGGGAGATAGTAGGTTCGAATCCCACTATCGGCAGCCCTGAAAATGGTTTTCCGTGGTTTCCCATTTTCACACCAGGCAAATGCTGGGGCTGTACCTTAATTAAGGCCACGCCCGCTTCCTTCCAACTCCTAGGCCTTTCCTATCCCATCGTCGCCATAAGACCTATCTGTGTCGGTGCGACGTAAAGCCCCTAGCAAAAAAAAATGTATAAGACATAAATGATCGGAAATGTAATACTATATAACTTTAGTCACGAAGTAGTTGTCAATAGGGCCAGAAATAACACAAATATTTGAGAATTGAAGTTTAGGTCTTCCCCTAAACTACCATTCCATTCAGCGTGAATAAAATTATTTATGACCTAGACTGTAGCAACTTATTTTCTGAATTTGCATACCGATTTTAATTAAAATAGGACCATTAATAACATAAAAATTTGAGAATTTAATTTAAGACCTTCCCCTAAACTACCATTTCTTTCAGCGTGAATACGATTATTTATAGCCTAGATTGTAGCGACTTACTTCACGACTTTGTATACCGATTTTCATTAAGATAGGACCACTAATAATACAAATATTTGAGAATTAAATTTTAGGCCTTCCCCTAAACTACCATTTCAATCAGCGTGAATAAAATTATTTATGGCCTAGATTGTAGCGACTTATTCTCCGACTTTGCATACCGATTTTTATTAAATTCTCTTCAGCCGTTTTCTAGTGATGGGTGTACATACAGACAGACAGACAGACAGACAGACAGACAGACAGACAGACAGACAGACAGACAGATAGACAGACAGACAGACAGACAGACAGACATTACGGAAAAGTAAAAATTGCATTTCCTTGTTACTGTGGACATGACCGATACAGAAATACCATTCTTTTCAAATTCTGAGCAATGTACAGACAAAACTCTTATTTTATATATATAGATTACATTTCAGGCCTTCCCCTAAACTACCATTTCACTCAATGTGAATAACATTATTGATAGCCTAGATTATAGCGACCTATTCCCCGACTTCGCACACCAATTTTCGTGAAGATACGACCACTAATACAATAAATATTTGACAATTAAATTTTAGGCCTACCCCTAAACTACCATTTTTCTCAGCGTATATAGCCTATATTGTAGCGACTTATTTCACATGTTTGTCTACCGATTTTCATTAAGACACGACCACTAATAACATAAGTATTTGAGAATTAAATTTCAGGCTTCCCCTAAACTACCATTTCACTCAGCGTGATTAAAATAATATATAGCCTAGATTGTAGCGGTTCATCACCCGACTTTACATTCCGATTTTCATTAAATTCTCTTCAGCCGTTTTCTCGTGATGCGTGTACATACATACATACAGACAGACAGACAGACAGACAGACAGACAGATAGACAGACAGACAGACAGACAGAAATTACGGAAATGTAAAAAAATGCATTTTCTTGTTATTGTGAACATGACCGATACAAAAATACCATTCTTTTCAAATTCTGAGCAATGTACAGACAAAACTCTTATTTTATATATATAGATTACATTTCAGGCCTTCCCCTAAACTACCATTTCACTCAATGTTAATAACATTATTGATAGCCTAGATTATAGCGACCTATTCCTCGACTTCGCACACCAATTTTCGTGAAGATACGACCACTAATACAATAAATATTTGACAATTAAATTTTAGGCCTACCCCTAAACTACCATTTTTCTCAGGGTGTATAGCCTATATTGTAGCGACTTATTTCACATGTTTGTCTATCGATTTTCATTAAGACACGACCACTAATAACATAAATATTTGAGAATTAAATTACAGGCTTCCCCTAAACTACCATTTCACTCAGCGTGATTAAAATAATATATAGCCTAGATTGTAGCGGTTCATCACCCGACTTTACATTCCGATTTTCATTAAATTCTCTTCAGCCGTTTTCTCGTGATGCGTGTACATACATACAGACAGACAGACAGACAGACAGAAATTACGGAAATGTAAAAAATGCATTTTCTTGTTATTGTGAACATGACCGATACAAAAGTACCATTCTTTTCAAATTCTGAGCAATGTACAGACAAAACTCTTATTTTATATATATAGATGGAACAACCTCCCTTGCAGTTAATTTGACTATCGTAGTCTCCAAAACGTTCCTTAGTAGGTTTTCGAAAATAAATTACTTATACACTACTTTACGTATTATCTAGAAACTTTTCTGGAAATGTGTATCAAGGCTGATGATTTACTGAAGATAACAGTGTTAGGCCTATGTGTTTTGTGGAAACGTTCGGTAGTTAGACTAGCTGTAGTAGTTACGACCTAGCTACATAAAAAGTAATGCTGGTGTAAAACCAGTAACGATATCATTTCAACACCGTCTTCGAACAGAACACAACACACACTGTGTTAAATTAATACCCTGGGTGATCTGAAACACAATACTGTACTAGTAAATGCTTAATGGAGATAGAAGGTGGCAACCACTACTCTATGTTTTCACAAGTGAAGTCTACTACAGTAGAATCTTAGCCAGTTATACACTGAATACATCCAACTTTCTATCCCAGATATACAACATAGTACCATCCAAAGTAATATGATAAACAGTAACAGTTTCACTGCTGCACAACAAAATTCGTTTAATGTAAAAGAAACAGTTTAACCAGAAACCCAATCTACGACAGTAAAGATTAACACCAAAGAATCCCTAATATAATTTACAACTGCACAGCATGAATCGCTTAAAAGGAAGAAAAGAGCACAATAATCAATCCGATCCATGATATAATTTTCTTAATGAAGAATACAGAATAATTATGAATCCTATCCATGATATAACACGACATGATTAATAAAGAAAACAGAATAATCAACAGTCCGATCCATGACATAATTGACATTCAAAGAAAGAAATCGGCATGATAATCAATCCTATCCACGACGCAACATGGCTTGCCCGATAAAGAAATTAACCTAATAATCAATCCGATCCACCAAGTACCATGACTTCCCTAATAAAGAAGGCACATAATGATAAAACCGATCCACGACACATGGTTTACTTAACTGGTGAGAACAAAATATCAAGAGTCAACTAATGTCAGCCTAAGATTTTGAAGTGAGGCACTTATATCGCAACAAATATATTATAACTCGAAATAAGGCACTCATTACAACAATGAACATCCACAAAATATCCCACTGGTGAAAGATAAATATGGTCACAACTTAACTTGCTTTCATGTGATATTACAACCATTGAAGACACTTCTTACAATGAGAAAATCTACAAAGATAAAATTGCCTTCATTTGATGCTCTTATAATCTCGCACACGTTCCATTTCATACAACGCAGTTAACGCCTGATGACTCAGTGACTATTTAATCATGGGATTCCTTTCACCATAATGCTTCTAATTTTGTTCCATAAATGATCATTGGATATTGCTCACAATGACTACACATCTCTTAAATATTTGGGATGTTCCACACGTTATAGCCTGAAAAGGCAAGGCGGCTCACGCAGCAGCACCTCTTAATGAAAATCCAATTGCTTTCACGGTGACTAACTGGGAAAGAAATTTTACCTCAAATTCAAATGACAAAACACAAACATAGAAGCTTCCACAACTCATCAAATCAGACACATGATTCACTCAGCATCAAAAACCTGCTCTCTCACGTAGAATTTAATCCTATTCCCAAATAAATCATAAGAAAGATGGAAGTTGCGTAACCTACATATTAGAAGCGCAAATTTCATACCATTTTACTCACAACGAAATAAATATCTAGAACAACCTTACCAAAACAATCTTAGTAATTCATTCACTACAAACGTCACCAAGACCATATTTCGTTGCCTCACTATCCGTCCCTTGCAAATCTTCAACATATGGTGCCTTGGGAACGAAATTCGCGCTCGGTGTCGTCATCTTTTTACAATATTTATTAAATTTTTGTCTTATGCCAATAAATTATATTAAAAGAATCTTGAATTTCTGACTAATTTTATTAAATTTATACTAATTAGCGCTTTGCCTCATAAAAACTGTCTTCTTACGCCAATAAAATAGCATCAAGACTGCTGACATTGGCTGTAGTCCAACCAAAAAGAACAGAATCATTATAAAGAGTAAATAAAAGTAAAATGTTGCTTTCTCTCTTCCATTCAATCCATTTCGAGATTTGAAATTGAGTAATTACGTTTTCACTTGCTTGCATCCTAGAGATAATGGATACAATAAAAACTGTACATGTTCAATATAGATTATTTTTCCCTTCAAAGTTCTGTCAGCAAGCTTCGGTAAATTTACAAAAAGACCTCCACAATCCTTTATTATAAGTAGTTTTGTTGACTCGTTTAATTTCTTACCACTTATCTTTAAATAATTAGAAACTGAGCCTAACCCCGCCGTCTTGGTCTCCCTCTATTTCTCTTACCTAACATGACCGAGTCCATTATTGTCCTAGGCATTGGTTTGCGCGTACAGATTCATCAATAAAGTTCATTCCTAATTTAAATATAATCCCCTCATTTTGAATAAACTCCTGTCATGGTTTCCACCTGTGTGTGCCAACAATTGTTGTAGTTACTCTCTCGTCTGTTACACCTAACTTATGAATGAGATATACTGAGTCAAATCAGCTTTCATTGTCCTGTAAAGTTGGTCTGAAAAGACACCGGTGAAAAGAGCTCCTTCTTACAAAACACTGTTGATCGCAAGTGCGAGTTCACTGCACTAGCTTTCCCACATCTTATTAAATCTCACTTACCATAATACCACCCTGGGAGAATATATCCTGAATACCTGAAATGGTCTACCTGAACCAGTTTTGTGTTCCCAATCTGACCACTTTGACGTTCAATTGCCTTATGTTTCTTCCATACTGATATCACTTTAGTCTTGGAAAGATTAATTTTCCTGTCATATACATTTCACCTATTTGAAGTATCCAAGTGTCCCCGTCACATTGAAATGAAATGGCGTATGGCTTTTAGTGCCGGGAGTGTCCTAGGACATGTCCGGCTCGCCAGATGCAGGTATTTCGATTTGACGACCGCAGGCGATCTGCGCATCGTGATGAGTATGAAATGATGATGAAGACAACACATACACCCAGCGCCCGTGCCAGTGAAATTAACCAATGATAGTTAAAATTCCCGACCCTGAAGGGAATCGAACCCGGGACCCCTGTGACCAAAGGCTAGCACGCTAACATTTTGGCCATGGAGCCGGATCCCGTCACATTAATTTCATGGTTTACAATCGTATAAGATTTGTCACATTAACATCATTTATTGACTCGTCTTGTATTTGTGTATTGTATTCAGAACCTCCATTCGAGTAGATGTTCAAATCCAGTTCCCTCGACGAACGTAGTGGCTTGTTTTCATTTGTCGTACTGTCACGCTCTACGAGGGGAGAAGTTAGCACGTGGCAGAAACTTGGAAAGTTTCTAAGCTGTAGTCGACTGCACGCGTGTTGTACTGGAACATTCTCGAAGCAAGGGCATAATGAAAATTTCAACTATCTTGGTTATGTATATTTTGACGTTGTTTTGTGTCATATACTGTACTGTGAGAGTGATGTCTTCAAATATTAAGTATATTACAGGTCACTAATAAATACGGTATGCCATAATTTTCACGAAGTTATTTAAATTAAATGTGTTAGTACGGAAGCCGTTATTTTCAGTGTCGACATAGTATAAACTTTTAGTTTTCAATCTGTAGGACACAAGTTATAATTTATATCTGACTGTTTATTTTATATTATGGATACTAATAGTTTATTATATTTTATTTGTGTTCGAAAGACTGGAAAATTTAAAGGTTTCGTTCTGATCCACGTTTGGAATGAAGCGATTCAGCTGGGCTTTAAGACTGCCAACATGAGAGGGACTCGTACCACTGGTACATTAAAAACCTGTTTTCAGAGCTACATATTACCTGCAACCCAGCTTCTGTTAATATCGAGAGAAGTTGAAGGAAAATTAAACTTAGATATAGAATGAATGCGCATTGGGTGATATTCCTGATTACTTCTCTCTATAAAGTGAGGACGGATGACTGCCTTATTCGGAAGATTCCACTAAATTACGGATTTTCAAAAATCGTTTTAAAAGTCTGAAGATAATATTGCACAGGATATCGAATTCCAATGCAAAAACTACCGTTTTTCAAAGAAGTATGAGTGGGAACAACTGCCATAGGGAAGGCAGTGCCATCCAGTAAGGTTTTATAAACGAGAACATTTAGGCATGTGCACTTACCATACAGTAACTGCTCTGTAAGGCATGAGGTCACCAACACACGCGCATGCGTGACACCCGCTACGGGGAGAGCTTTAGACCGATGTGCACATGCATGCAATGCTGAAATTTTGAAGCGTAAAACCCGGCAAATTTAAAATGCAGCAAATTAATATTCTAATTAATCAGTGAAACATGCTCGTTAGGCATGTTCATAACATGTAGGTTTATCTGTGATTGCTAAGAGCTTGCATTAGCTCTCGTTCGACTTCACTAAACTGGCTATTAACTATTTCCCAAACCGTACCGCAGAGGGCAGCGCCCCTGCTTTGTAAACGGATGGTCCTTCCTTCCGCGAGTCTTTGACTTTTATCTCCTTGACTTGATGTCTTTGTTGCTGTTATGACCTGAAGGAAAGAAAGAAAGATGGAGTCGCCTCTACTCGGAGTAGCATTTTTGAATTATCGATGGGTTTTTTATCAGGTTTAAACTCTGCCTGTATTCATATTCTGATTTTTAATTGATCAGCTTCAACCTCAGGTAATGTGAGCTGTGTTTTCGCTTCTATTTTATGTTTATCTTGTGGCTGTTTCAAGTGCCTTGTAATCGCGACTGATTGATATACGTCTTTGCCCCGCGATATGAATGGGTGTGTGTTTGCGGGCATTATTGTGGTGGTGGTGACGAGGTAACCGGGTCTCTACGAGAATTGTCATTATGTGCACGACATTATACTTCTTTATTGCCACCAAATGTTAGTAGGCTCTGGGTGTCGACACGGAGATACGTCGTACCCAGCGCCTGTGTTGGTGGGCTTGTACGTGGGCCGTGGGTCCATATCGTCCTGCTTATAAGATATTTGCAGTGTGCACGTTTCTACGTCGTGTGTTGGAACTTACTTATGGCCAGGTGAGTCATACTACATGTGTTTACGATCTGTTTTGAAAAGAGGTTATTGACCCTATTGTTACCCGATGTCGACAATGCCTGAATGTTTGTGTGTATGTGTGAGAGCGAGCGAGGGGCTAAAAGGATGTCGTATCGGTCAGTTAATTTACGTTTCCTTTTTATTTATTCCTCGTACACTTGTTTTTTCACTTCGAGTGCGGTATTTATTATTTTGTCTTGGCCTGTTTTATGACCGTTTTGCTCGTTCTTATGGCAGCCATTTTTGTTTCATTTTAATTCGGGTGATGCGCACACCCGCTTTATTTTCTTTGCCTTTTGTGTGCTCTTTGGTACAGAGAGGCTGCACTCCTCGCCATCTCGATACCTTCTTTGCCTTCATGTAACTATTGTTCGCTCTACTCCGAGAGGCTGCGTGATCTTTTATCCTTGTGATGGTCATTGTTGATGCTGTAATAATGATGGAGAATTGAGTAACGTTTAGTAAATAAAATGTGAACTACTTCGCGGAAAGAAATGACCAATATAAGTCCGTGAGGATCTTTTCTGTCAATGATTTTTCAATATGGTGGAAATATCAATTAAGCAGTGAGCACGTCGCAAGGTATTGTTTATCCATATAATTATGGTAGGTTGTGCTCGAACGGTTACGATGCTAGCTTCTACTAACCTGAAGGACAAAAGCACATATGTAAAAATGTCTCATTTTTTTTCTTTGGTGGCTTCATTTCTTGCATTTACGTTTTATCTTAATAAACCCTCATTTAATTTTATTTGATTTTTATTGCTGGTAGTTAGTTTCTTTTTCCTTGTCATGAATTATTATTATTAATCAACGTCTTAAGTTCGAGGCTGTTATCTGCCTCTCCTGATCGGAGTCCACGTCCTCGAATCTCCCGTCGTGTTTTTACGTATTGGGTCCGGTGCATCAGTTAGATACCGCGTAATTAAAGGACAACAGGATTTCCATTTGCAGATTCTGGCTGTTCACGTGCACTTTTGATCTTGGTCACAAGTCGCCGCTGTATCGCATTCAACTTTAGTCAGGGTGATTTCAAACATAAGAAACTAATGCCAGTCAGCATATAATTTCAGATTCGTTATTGAGTCATAGTTTAGCTTATTCTTCATCAAGATTGGATTTCATGAATAGAACGTTGTCATTAAAATGAAATTAGAACAGTTAAGTGACTCATCTTAAATTCAGTCACCACTTCACGTGTGAATTAAGGAACTTAGAGGCGTGAAGTTAAGATAGTTGAATGAGCACTACTGAATTTGATGAAATAAAAATCATCACTTAGGAATAATGATACTATGACCATGTAAATAGTTGTATAAAAGCGTTTATTTGACTATTATTTGTGTGCTGTATTATTGTAATATTGTTTGTTGATTGATTGTGCTATTTGTTCATGTTCGATTACTTACTGGGGGCTGATTTTCACTGTGACCTGCCACTGTCAGAATCATTTGATTGTTGGTTGGGATTAATTTTAGTGAACTGGAAATATTGTATTAATTTCAAAATTTAATGATATGATGATTCAGTACCTTAAAAATTTGATCTTTCTTTAATTAGGTGATTAAATTATGAATACGATTAGGATCGTACTATATTCGCAAACTGAAAAATTATAATGTGGCTAACCAATATTGTGAATCATTAGATAAATTAAGTGTTATAAAGCAATTAGTTAAGCCACAAGATTGAAATTTCATCGGAAATTATTCCCTCATCCACCAATTCTTAAGGAGGATACTCTAAATAATATACCGCAAGAATTATTTCTGGATGAGATCATTTTGTAAATCTATTTTAATTCTTGGAATAATTATTTTGAATGCAAAAACTTTCATTTCGTTAATTTCAATAATTTGTAAGTGAGATTACTCAGAGATTAATTTCATTTAATATGACTTAATATTCTAAGTTCAGAGAGAGATACTTTTGGTAAACGTAAGTCTACAAATGAGTTTAAACTCTAAATGAATATTATTAATGAGATATTGCTTAGAATTCTGAGACTAATTTCAGCAACGATGTAAATTAATGTAAATACTTTATTAGAGGAGATTGTGTTAATGATTCTGATACAATTCAATATGTCAAAATATTCATTGTTGATCTGTATTCTATATTGTGAAGGGGGTTAGTGTTAACCACTTAATTTAAGGACTACAGGGATAATTTCAATCAAGACTGAATTAGCTAAACGTCAGGATGATCTAATATATGCTCACATTTTGTTATCCTCTAGACTTCCTGCGTCCATAAGTTTTGGTTGGCGACACAAACGGTACACAGCGAGGGATCCGCACGTCTACGCACTGAGTAAATCCGGGTAAACGGCGACTCTAGATTGCAAGCTTTCACCACAGTCTGCCTATGAGACCAACGTAGTCAGCATAGTTCTAGCCCCTTAATAACTTTGTATTTTTAGTAGATGATCCATATAAGCTATGAACTACAAATATTAAAGATAATAGCCTTGTCAAATCCCTGTAAGTACCTTGATACATGAGCTCATTCTACCATCAGTTCTCTCTGCAGCTCAATTATAAATATAAATGCCTTTGACTGCCTTTAAAACACTTCCCTTAACACCATGGCTAACATATTTTCCCGCCACGGTACACTGACATAATGCCTTTTCTACATCTACGATACATAAAACATAACTGTCCATTCCTCTAGTAGTACTTTCCAGGTGCCTGGTGCATACTGAAAAACTGTTCCCGACAGCATCTTTGTGGTCTGAATCCACACTGACTTTTATCCAACTTGCACCCAATGGCTGATCGCACCCTCACTTCCATAATACCAGAAAATATCTTGCCTTGTTTACCGATAAAAGAAATACCTTGATAGGTGTTGAAATCCTGCCTGTTCTCCGGTTTATTGGTAGGTGCATTTACTGCTGTCGTTCAATCAGAAGGTACCATGCTAAAATTCCATAGTCATCATATTAACTGTCAAGCCATTTAATCACCTCCCATAAGCCCATTGATTTACTGTTTTTAAGTAATTTTCAACAATATGGATAGTGACGGCTACTACGTTTTACACTCTCAGCCGTTCAGCTACAACAAGGACTCAGTCCACAGCGCTTGCGCCAGGCCTACATCAGCCAAAAAGCTGTACGAAAGAGAAGCCTGCGTTATACAACTGCGTCATTCTCATCCGGAAGCTAAGTAAATCACCAGTTATCATCCATGATTCAGACTTCATTGCCAGCCCGTTCTCCTCGTAAATATCCGACGGATTATTACCAATTCGAGCAATCGAAGCAAGCCGGATGAATAGGAGAGGCGCCGACGCCTAACTCCGACTGCGGAAGGAAGAAGAAAGGATGCCAGTAGCGAGCACCTGTGAACCAATGTTCACGCCTGCAATTTCCCTTCTAGAACACCCTGAAACACCCCAAAGTTCCGGGCTTTTCTCCGCTGTCTCTTGCTGCTTCAGCCAGCTACAACCTCCCTGGCCAAACACCAACTTACATGCAAGTACATGTGCGTAATTACTCACAGACAGCTCAAACTGTTCCTCATCCCCTGCACCTACGTCATCGCAGCGTCATCACTACTGCGTCATATCATCAACTCAATCAACCATCATTTTTTCTTTATAAAACTCACCAACATAGATGCTCCAAATATCGGGCGAGTTGGCCGTGCGCGTAGAGGCACGTGGCTGTGAGCTCGCATCCGGGAGTTAGTGGGTTCGAATCCCACTGCCGGCATCCCTGAAGATGGTTTTCCGTAGTTTACAATGTTCACACCAGGCAAATGCTGGAGCTGTACCTTAATTAAGGCCACGGCCGTTTCCTTCCAACTCCTAGGCGTTTCATATCTCATCGTCGCCATGAGACCTATCTGTGTTGGTGCGACGTAAAGCCCCTAGCAAAAAAAAAGATACTCCAAATTCAACCACTGTTACCATACATCAACACTTTGCCAAACGCACTCCTAACCTACAGGGGTATAACATGGGCTTCCAGAGGTCCACAGAAGCATTCATCGTAAAAAAAAACAAGCATGCCATTTTACAGTCCATTTTCGTCGAACTTTGGAGAACGTCAAATGAGGCAACATTTCTGAGCTAGTAATCTAATCCAACAGCGCTAAGCGAGGCGGCCGTAAGCACTATCTTGACCGGCAACTATATTGTCCGTCATTTTCTACGAGGTCGACAGAGACTACACGTACGATGAAACTACAGCCCAACTCCAACTGGACGGACCTACGATATACCGTGTAGATCGTATCAGATATGCTCATGGACTCATCAGCTAGGTTCGCATACTGTACAGAGATGTAGCACCGTTGGACGTCTTGCTCAGTTATGGCGCGATGGTGTCTGTCCAGCGGCAACGAATGTAGCCCTCCCGCATATCAGCTCATCAGAAGATGCCGTACGAGAATTGTAGCAGATACGACCAACCACCAGGATCTCCTTGCGTGATATGCACCATATGCATAGTGCCAGCCAGGAGCACCCCACCTATAGATGTCCAAATAAGTCAGTATCTAATTGTTTAAAACGTAACCAGGCTCATCGAGACTTAAGTTGTAAATGTAAGACCAAACCAGTTCCTGAGCCCCCCATTCCCGAGACTGTTGTCCGTGTTATCTCTCGAGACCTTCATACTCCTCTCTCTTTCTCCTCACACTCTTCCCCACCCCCTTGCCAGTCCCGAGAACATTGTCCGCTTCATGACGATTGTTCTTCAGAACGTCCTCCAATTTCACCACCCGGCATTCTCTCGTAAGCTAACTAACGTCCCGATTAATTCTCAACACACACGTGAACATTGCTTACGGGGGAACAAATAGCACGTTTCATTTTTCCCCTGAGCAGGATCCCCTTTATACGTTCATATTATTAAAACTTATTTTTGTACCATACGTTCTTTAAACTGAAACCGGCAACAACTTGACACATACCTCACCCTCTTTGCTCCGGACATTTTCGTTCTCAACTAGACCTTCCCGAAAAAGCAGCCAAATCCATGTTTCAATTCTTTTACTTCCTTTCGCGAAGACCGTCCCCGTCAAGATCGGGGTGATGTCGCAATTAGTGTCAGGGAAGAACTCTCAAATATCCAATACACTTTTCCCCTATTTATCAAAACCTTCGAAGAATACCTTATATCAGATATTCTTACCACTCATAAATCACTAGCAATCCCTACCATTAATTTACCTTCCAAACGATATAAGCCACGATTATTTGCAACACTGGAAGCAGCCACGGAATTTTATTGCCCTTGGAATTTGAGAACTAGCCAGGTGAACGAACGCCAATCAGTGAGGTCTCACCTCGGGACGTGCCCATCAGCAGCACCGCACTACAGAAGGATCGGTCAGCAACTTAGCCTTGATCCGTTTCTACCAAATCTTTCGTATTTCTTTCCACGGTCTTAAGTGAATAACAATCATGTATCCATACACACCATACTCTCCTGCTGCTGCTGCTACTACTACAACTAGCATCTGCACCACCACCTCCATGTCCAGCTTCGGACAATTCACCGTAGACACATCCGCCGTAGCCGTCCACACGGCACTCATGTCTACCCACGCAGCTCCAAATTTTGAAACACGCCTTCTGCTAGTAACTCCAGGAAAACATCCAAACAACCCACGAATGTCATCCCAGAGGGTAACACAACAATCGGAACCCGATGGCACATTCCCCTCGTCTCCCGGCAATGTAATCGGCACAGCAGACGCAATATCTCTTCCAACAAACACCACCACACAGCATATTTCTCTGTCTACTACCACTACCAATACCACCTACTCCCAGCTCGAATATTCCTCCGCTTCTGGCAATAGACGACCCATCAACCATCTCCCATTTCTTCAGCAAACCCCCTCCGGAACGCATGCATTTCTCCTCCTTAACCCTACCCCAGAATTTCAGACAACTCCGGCCACATTCTCCACGCTTCCTCGCTACGACATGCGCCGAAAAGACATCGCTACTGTCTGGAAGATTTCATAAGGATTAATCATTCAAATCAATGGGGAAACAGCTGCAAACCAACTCGTCACCACAATCGGAACAAGTCCTTTCGTATCAGCTGCCCCTCTTCAACCCCTCTCACTTTAATTGGTTAATTCCAATGGCACGGGGGCTGGGTTTATGTGTTGTCTTCATCATCATTTCATCCACATCACGGGCGTCAAATAGAAAGACCTGTACCTGGTGAGCCGAACCCGTCCTGGGATATCCCGGCACTAAAAGCCATAAGACTTTTCATTTCACCTGTTCTCATCATTTATAGTACAAGAAAGAATACAAATGGTCCTAAAACAGTAAATTGAAACACTAATATCCTGATTTTCTGACTTCATGTCCCACGACGTGGTAACGAAATAATTGAAATATAAGTAAAGAAAATGCAGTTGGTTCTACTGTTTTACGATGGGGTTGGAGAGTTCGCTCACTAAATAAAATACACCCTCTTCGCTGTCTGAAACCCATGACTTGGTTAAGCTACTCCACTCTCTAGGGGATTACCGGGTTCATTTCCCTGTCTTTTTGTGCCGCTGTGAGAACGGCTTGGGTGACACTTCTTAACACACC
Organism: Anabrus simplex; assembly: GCF_040414725.1. NCBI lineage: Eukaryota > Metazoa > Arthropoda > Insecta > Orthoptera > Tettigoniidae > Anabrus > Anabrus simplex. The sequence goes on from NC_090266.1 coordinate 764,904,047, forward strand.
ACGCTCCAAAACCCTGCGAATTTCTTTCACGGACAATGAAATAAATTCTCCCATGTATATGTTAATGCTTGGAGCATGTCCCTGTTTCATACACTATATCAATTATCATTCATTTATTTAATCCGTTTACGCTCCCCCGACTCAGGGAGGGTTCCCACCTCTACCACCTCAACGGCAGTGTCCTGGAGCGTGAGACACTTGGTCGGGGCGATGAGAAGTTTCCTGATTAGAAGGGATGATTGAGAAGGAGGGAAGGAAGCGGTCGTGGCCCTAAGTTAGGTACATTCCCGGGATTTGCCTGAAGAAGAGAAGAGGAACCACGGAAAAACAAATCGAGGATAACTGAGGTGGGAATCGGAGCCCCTCTAATCATTTGACCAAACAAAGGCTGAACGAACCCCGCTCCTGTCCTCATACCACTTTTTCAATTTCGTTGTAGTGCCAGGTATCAAACCCGGGCCTCCTGGGGTGGCAGCTAATCACTCTAATGACTACACCACAGAGGCGGCCTTGGTACATTATGTATCGGCGTATTAAATGTGTCCACCTATGTGGTGTAGTGGTCAGTGTAATTAACTGCCACCCCCGGAGGCCTGGGTTCGATTCTCGGCTCTGCCAAGAAATTTGAAAAGTGGTACGAGGGCTGGAACGGGGTCCACTCAGCCTCGGGTGGCCAACTGAGTAGAGGTGGGTTCGATTCCCACTTCAGCCATCTTGGAAGTGGTTTTCCTTGGTTTCCCACTTCTCCTCCTGGCAAATGCCGGGATGGTACCTAACTTAAGGCCACGGCCGCTTGTTTCCCTCGTCCTTGTCTATCCCTTCCAATCTTCCCACCCCCCCCGTGAGGCCCCTGTTCAGCATAGTAGGTGAGACCGCCTGGGCGAGGTAGTGGTCATCTTCCCCAGTTGTATCCCCCGACACAGAGTCTGAAGCTACAGGACACTGCCCTTGAGGCTGTAGAGGTGGGATCCCTCGCTGAGTCCGAGGGAAAAACGAACCCTGGAGGGTAAGCAGAGTAAGAAAGGAAGACGTATTAAATGTATTAGCGTAAGTAAATACTGTATATGTGCATGTTGTACCGGTTACGACCTGTACATAAGTATTTTTTGAGCATAAGTTACGTTTATTTACCACGCGTAATGTTCCGAGCGCGTCTGGTTTGTTTTCCAGCAGCGAGGACCAGCTAGCGAAGTGTATGACGACTGTGAGCCGTGACTTAGCCACAGGGGCTAGCTAGGCCGCCCGCTCGTCTCAACACGTGTTGCCAGCCTTGATTGGTATTTTCTGGATTCCACGTCACTTGTTCTAGTGAGTTCGATGGAGAAAATTTGGAAATTTGTATAATAATTGTGCTAGCGAGTCGAGCGATATGTCATCTTGTTTGGGATCACCTAAACGTCCCAATGCTCGAGTTTCAAGCAAATCCATCGAGGGATTCGGGAGATATTCAATCAAACCGTATTATGACGTAGACATCCCGGATTGAATAAAAGGGGACCTACTGTAGCCTATACACACAGTCTCAGCTGAGTAGTCAGCGAGGACACTCTTGCTGCTACTATCATCATGGAACTTTTTCATTATACAAGTGTAGGAAGACGATTCTTCCAAGTTTTATTAAGTGGACTCATAAGACTTCGAGTGTTGTGGAAATTTTTTCTAAGTCTTCGTAATTGAACTCAGAATATTTACAAGTGTTCATTGAATGGACTTGTATTTAGTTACGTGTCATCGAAGTTGGAATTTTTGTAAGTGTTAACTAAATGGACTTGTATTATTTCCATGGGTTCGAGACCCGAATTCTTCTAAGTGTTCACTGAACATTATTTACGTGTCTTCGAAGTTGGAATTTTTCTAAGTGTTCACTGAACGGACTTATATTATTTACACGTTAACGAGATTGGAACTTTTCTAAGTGTTCGTAAAATGGACTTGTGTTTTTTACTGTTGAGGAACTCATTCTTCTAATAGACAGTAAATGATTAACATTGCCAGTGATGAACTCTAACTTTCCAACGGCTTTGAACAAAGTTAGGATTTCACTAGCATTTACTCAAAGACTTGTACATTTGCCAGTGTTGGTTTAAAAGACTTATAAATTTCGTCAGTGAATTTATTTATGTGAATGGACTTGTGTTTTCGTCAGTGGTCACTCAAAGACTTTATGAATTTCACCAGTGAATAACTTTAAATATATTCAGACTTCCAAGTGAATGGACATGTGTTTTTTTTGTTCGAGTTTAGGCAAAGACTTGCACCTTCGCCAGTAATGAACTTTGAGTTTAACTATAATTTCACAAGAAGGGACTTGTATTTTTTCGTTGCTAAACGTTATTCCAAGACGAAGATTTTCCTAGTGATGAACTCTAAAATTATTTATACCACTCATATCATTTTAGGAGTGTTGGAAGTCTTGATGTACAATTATCAAGATTTCTGCTTATAAGTTGATCATCCAAGGTGTTCATGGACTCAGTGCTACTAGTGACCTTGGGAACATCAATCCTCTCAGTCTCATTGGGCTGAGGTGGTACGTGACTATCTACAACATCGCCTGGATCATCGGGGTTCAACCCGGGCCCCAGAGTTCGAGACATCTCTACTTGCCGTCAATCCAGACAGTCCAGCTGTCTCTGTCTGGAGTATCTGGAGTCCCTGGAATCCCTGGAGTCTTCTGGAACGTGCTTCAATCAGCTTGGCTTGGTGAGCTGGAGAACCCAAGCCATACTATTGGAATACGAGGAAGACAGTCCGATTCTACTTAGAGGTGATGTGCAAATTCATGACATATTTGAATAAACTCTTATACAATCAGAGTCAAAATTTTTCTGTAGATAGGACCCTACCTCCTGTACCGAGCCCTAGCTACAATTAATCCAGTTTTGCCCTGAGATTTCTATTTCATGCCCCTATGAAATTTAATCTGAGAGTCGGGCTCTTTTACTGGTACAATGTATAATTGTGTATGTCATTTTCTTTCGACTTACTATATACCGGGTGGTTCACCACCCCTTATTTCGTCGGAGATAGGCAACCCAAATAACGCGTATAAATTAAGATCCTCATAATTTCGTTTTATGAACTCAGATCACTTGAAATGTCTCTTTAATGTCTATAAGACTCTCAGCTAACAGTGCGTCATCATTTTAAACAGATGCATGGACCTAGCAAAGAAAAACATTTCTTTCTTTCTTAATCTGCTTACCCTCCAGGGTTAGTATTTCCCTCGGACTCAGCGAGGGATCCCACCTCTACGGCCTGAAGGGCAGTGTACTGGATCGTGAGGCATTGGGTCGGGGGATAACACGGGAGAGGATGACCAGTACCTCGCCCAGGGGCGGCCTCACCTACTATGATCGTGGGGGATGGGAAGATTGGAAGGGATAGACAAGGAGGAGGAAAGGAAGCGGCCGTGGCCTTAAATTATGTACCATCCCGGCATTTGCATGGAACAGAAGTGAGAAACCACGGAAAGCCACCTCCAGTGTAGCTGAGGTGGGAATAGAACTCTGCTCTATTCAAATGACCTCCCGAAGCTGAGTAGACCCAGTTCCAGTCCTCGTACCACTTTTCAAATTTCGTGGCAGGGCCGGGAATCGAACCCGAGCCTTCGGACGTGGCAGCTAATCGCACTAACCACTACACCACAGAGGCGGACAAAGGAGAAACTACGATACACAATTCCTCGCCAAATACTAAGGACCTTTCTGCACCTTGAAATGAAACAGTTGCATACAAATATGAATCCACATCTACGAGGTCACATCACAGCACTTATTCATTTCCTTACAATGTAATCCTATGAAGAGTACGTTGAGTTGTTGCTAAATTATGGAGAAAGGACGGTCGAATTAGTGTGTATGTCACGTGACCCGTAATGGTTAATTGTTAAATGAACACTTTAAAGCATTATTGAAGACTTTAACACGGATATTAACTTTCGATGTCGAAAGGACTTACATATGTAATACTCCTTTACTGAGCGTCTTGTATGGGATAGGAAAGGCCTAGGAGTTGGAAGGAAGCGGCCGTGGCCTTAAGTAAGTTACTGCCCCAGCATTTGCCTGGTGTGAAAATGGAAAACCTTGGGAAACTATCTTCGGCGCTGCCGACAGTGGGATTCGAACCCACTATCTCCATGATGCAAGCTCACAGCCATGTGCCTCTAACCGCACGAACAACTCGCCCGGTCTCTGATATTTTGCTCATTTATGGAGAAACATGGCAGAACGCAGTCCAGTCGCAACATCACTATCACGAGCGTTTTCCTGACAGAGGGCTGCCGTCTACTTATACGTTCCGAAACCTTGAACGAAGATTCCGGTCAACAGGGACGCAGGATGGGTAACTTCCGTTAGAGATGCTCCTGTAACGTCTGGTCCAAATGAAGGGGCTGTTACGGACGCTGTCCATAATAACCCTCATATTAGTACTCGAACAGTTGCACAACAGATTAACATCAGCCGATAACCAGTCATGCGTATACTGCATAACAATAAATTCCACCCATACGACCGGCAGATCCATGGACGTGATTTTGATGCTAGAGTAACATTTTGTCAGTGGGTATTACGCACGATGACCAATAATGCAGTCTTTTTTTCAAGAGCCCTGTGTTCAGACGAATCACGATTTCACAACAATGGCGTGGTGAATCGGAACAATATGCACTATTGGAGCGCGGAGAATCCCCATTGGGTCCATTTCAAGTGCAGTGGGGAGTAACTGTCTGGTGTGGCATCTTGGGTGATTATCTCATCGGACTATATTTCTTCGACAGATATCTGACGGGAACACGCTACCTTCATTTTCTTCAAAATGAACTCCCATAGTTGCTGGAGAACTTGCCACTACGCGAGCGATTACGAATGTTTCTTCAATATTTTGGGGCTCCACCTCACGGATCAGTAGTCGTACGGAACCATATCCATGCTTCATATTCAAATCAGTGGATATTAAGAGGTGGACTCGTCCACCGGCCCACCAGGTCACTCGATCTAACGCAATTTGACTTCTCCAATTGGGTTTACTTAAAGCAGGTAGTGTATACACAGGAGCCTGAATATCCTGGTCACCTTCGGCAACTGATCACCCAGGCATGGCAAGCTGTTATACCTGACATGTTACAACGTGCAAAAATGTCTTCCAAACGTCCCGCTGAAATCTGCATAAACCAAGCTGGTCAACATTTCGAACACTTATTACTCTGAATATGCAGGGTACGCTGCTTTCTACCTACAGACCATCATGTCGTAGTCCGACCTGGCTAATATCGGATAAAAGCGGTGCTTTTCAGGACCAAGTAAAAATCCACTTTCTGGAATAGGATGATATGTGACTATATTACGGTCCCTATAAATGGCGTTATTCGAAAAAGAAAACGTACCTGCCTGTGAATACAATCTACTACCACACAGCCTGGCTGATACAATGCCAGTGATGCGTGATTTAACCACTTCAGCTACCGCAAGCTCTGGTACGCAGGTAGCACGTTGTAGTCCTTATACACACTTCCTGTCCAAACGTGAGATAGTGTTATTCGCAGCTGTGATCGTTTTACACATTTATTATAGTTTAAAAAATAGAAATAACACTACCGCTAATGAATTCTATCATATTCGCTAGCATTATATAAACGGTATAATCATACTAATGCCATAAAAGAGCAGGTACTAATGTTTTTGGGATGACTATGATACACGCGTTAGTTGGGTCACTTACCTCCGAAGAAAGTAAGGGGCTGGTGAACCACCCGATATATATGAAAGATATTTTTTTGCTAGTGGCTTTATATAGCTCCGACACAGATAGTTTTTTTTGCTAGTTGTTTTACGTCGCACCGACACAGATAGGTCTTACGGCGACGATGGGACAGGAAAGGAGTGGGAAACGGCCTGGTGTGAAAATGGGAAACCACGGAAAACAATTTTCAGGGCTGCCGACAGTGGGATTCGAACCTACTATCTCCCGAATACTGGATACTGGCCGCACATAAGCGACTGCAGCTATCGAGCTCGGTCAGATAGGGTTTATGGCGACGATAGAATTGGAAAGATCTCGGAGATGGAAGGAAGCGGCCGTTGTCTTAATTAAGGTACAGCCCCAGCATTTGCCTGGCGTGAAAATGGGAAACCGCGGAAAAGTATCTTCAGTTCTGCCGACAGTGGTTTTCGAACCCACTATCTCCCGGATGCAAGCTCATAGCCACGCGCCCTTAACCGCACGGTAACTCTCCCGGTATGTGTATATATATATATATATATATAAAATGAAGAGAAAATGTTTTAAAACACAAAAATAAATAACATGTATGAGGAAAAAGGTATATTAATGGAGAGTAATATCATTTGATGAAACCAGTACGTTAAACAATTTTAAAATTGTACAAGAATTTCAAATTTGTTAATACATTGAACTAACAAGGCCCTTAGCCAGAAGGCTACAATATTTTTCCATCTCTCTCTTATTTTCACATCCCTTTACCCTCCTCCTTCCTCCTCACATCTCCCCAACCCACCAGCATCTCTTGGCCAGGGAGAGGGCGTAACCGTCTGGGTGGCCCACCCCACCGTTTCAAGGTGCGGAATGAAAACGTATTTTGCTTGCTTGCTTGCTTGCTTGCTTGCTTGCTTGCTTGCTTGCTTGCTTGCTTGATTGATTGATTGATTGATTGATTGATTGATTGATTGATTGATTGATTGCTTTCCCTATGGATTTCATTAAATTTATAGAAAGTAAATTTAAGTGATTTATTATCCTTGCAGATATTAACATCACCTCGTATACCCCTACCAAACACACCGACCATCGGAATCTATGCACTAAACTCCGGAGCATCCATATCGCTTTCCCCTTCCTCACCTACCTTTAAGCAAATCCATTCTTATATCCTAATTCCTTAACTAACCCTAACAGCCACCTATACCATTCAACTGCTTGTCTCTGTTGTTAGTTATCATACTCCTTCCCATATTACCCTTCCAGGTATACATCATGACCAACGTCATTACCTACACGAACACCCCCGACCAGAAATTACTCCTATTACTAACTGGGATGGCTACAGTAGTAGCAGCAGTGGCAGCAATACAAATAAATTCCAAATATACACTTGCAAGTCTCTATTCGAGAATGGTTGGCTCAAATTCTACCGTCAGAAGCCTTGAAAGGCTCACTATTCACACGAGAAAAATGGTGAGTGCCATTGAATCTTATACTTAAAAGTTCATATTAATACATGTTACCCAGATAAGAAGGCTAAAAGGTGCATGATTATAGGGGAAAATTATTCCTTTTGCCGGAATTGCCCTAAGTTGCCATCTCTGAATATAACTCCTAGTGCTGTCATGTATTATCGGCACACTTTTTCTGTATTGATTTGTGTACGGGGGGGAGGAGTAAGGAGAGGGCTCTCCCGGTTCCGGTAGTGCTGCCAACTGAATGCAAACGAAATCTGAGTTGAATCGATAATATGATAGATCGACATGAAGTTTCTAAACCATTATTATCTTAAGCCAACAACTGTGTCACACACACATCATACAATATTATGTAACCTTTCCCGATGCGAATCTTGTTCCTAGCATGAATTCAGTAGTTTGGCTTTGCTGCGTAAACAGCAACAGTACTAGTACGTAAAGTGTACGCCAGATGTCGCACAGCGATGCATACGCGATTCATTGTTTGTGTTTCAAAGGTTGCCAGTACGAATACCGAAGATTGCCGAGGTCTACCGATTCAGCTTGATGGTGTAAATCTATCCAGAAAAAGTGTGCTGATAATATACATAATTTAGCAGCACCTACCAAAGCTACATCCAGTACAATCTGTTCCACTGTCGTGAGTTTTCTACAAGAAATACTGTTAAATGTAACAGAAACAGAATTGCAGTATTCACGTTACCGAAGAACTATACGAGTTAGTTCTACGTTAAACAGAAAAAACGTAATATTAAATACCACATTCACCGGGGTGAGTGGCTCAGAATGTTAAGGTACTGCTTTCTGACCCGGATTAGCAGGTTAGATCCTGATTAAGTCTTGTCGTACTTGAAGGTGCTCAAATATGGCAGCCCCATGTTGGTATATTTACTGGCATATAAAAGATATCCCTCTGGACAAAATTTCGGCAGCTTAACGTCTACGAAGACCATAGAAGTAGTTAGTAGGACGTAAAACGAATAACATTATTATAAATAAATTGTTAAATATCCATACCTTATTCTGAATCAATCAATCAATCAATCAATCAATCAATCAATCAATCAATCAATCAATACTGATCTGCATTTAGGGCAGTCGCCCAGGTGGCAGATTCCCTATCTGTTGTTTTCCTAGCCTTTTCCTAAATGATTTCAAAGAAATTGGAAATTTATTGAACATCTCCGTTGGTAAGTTATTTCAATCCCTAACTCCCCTTCCTATAAATGAATATTTGCCCCAGTTTGTCCTCTTGAATTCCAACTTTATCTTCATATTGTGATCTCTCCTACTTTTATAAACGCCACTGAAACTTATTCGTCTACTAATGTCATTCCACGCCATCTCTCCGCTGACAGCTCGGAACATACCACTTAGTCGAGCAGCCCTCCTTCTTTCTCTCAATTCTACCCAGTCCTAACTTTGCAACATTTTTGTAACGGTATTATTTTGTTGGAAATCACCCAGAAAAAATCGAGTTGCTTTTCTATGGATTTTTTTCCAGTTCTTGAATCAGGTAATCCTGGTGAGGGTCCAATACACTGGAGCCATACTCTAGTTGGGGTCTTACCAGAGACTTATATGCCCTCTCCTTTACATCCTTACTACAACCCCTAAACACCCTCATAACCATCTGCAGAGATCTGCACCCTTTACTTACAATCCAATTTATGTGATTACGCCAATGGAGATCTTTCCTTATATTAACACCGATAAACGTACAATGATCCCCAAAAGGACCTTTCACCCCATCAACGCAGTAATTAAAACTGAGAGGACGTTTAACCCCGTTTATCAACATACTATTGCCTGCTGTCCATCTCACAACATTTTCGAGGTCACGTTGCAGATGCTCACAATCTTGTAACTTATTTATCACTCTATAGAAAATAACATCATCCGCAAAAAACCTTACCTCTGATTCCACTCCTTTATTCATTACATTTGTATATATATAAGAATACATAAAGGTCCGATAATACTGTCTTGAGGAATTCCCCTCTTAATTATTACAGGGTCAGATATAGCTTCACCTACTCCAATTCTCTGAGATCTGTTTTCTAGAAATATAGCAACCCATTCAGTCACTCTTTTGACTTGTCCAATTGCACCTATTTTTGCCAGTACTCTCCCACGATCCACCCTATCAAATGCTTTAGACAGGTCAACCGCAATGCAGTCCATTTGACCTCCAGATTCCAGGATATCTGCTATATCTTGCTGGAATCCTACAAGTTGAGTTTCAGTGGAATTACATTTCCTAAAACCGAACTGCCTTCTATCGAACCAGTTATTAATTTCACAAACATGTCTAATATAATCAGAAAGAATGCCTTCCCAAAGCTTACATACAATGCATGTCAACCTTACTGGCCTGTAATTTTCAGCTTTATGTCTATCACACTTTCCTTTATACACGGGGCTACTATAGCAAGTCTCCATTCATCTGGTATAGCTCGTCTGAAATAAGTACTTCAGATATGGTACTATATCCCAACCCATTTTCTTAGTACCGAATTCGAACTAAGTAGAATGGATATATTCGGTGCCAGAGTGCTGTTGTAAACACTGTAATCATCGCTAGAACTAATTTTGATTCCCTCATTACACATCACGTAGATATACCAAATGGGGATTTAATCACCCAATGGAACGTGGAGTAACTATCGAAGCTTTTTATCTGTAATTAATCTATATAAATAATTTACGATTTATTTCGTACAGGTATGACTGATACACCTATATGGCAAATCAGGTTTCTTGGCTGAATTATTAGCATCCTGGCCTTCGGTTCAGAGGGCTCCGGTTGAATATCTGGTCGGGCCTGGAATTTTAACTGTGAAAGGTGGGAAATATGAAGAGTTAGCACAGACTTAGTCAAGTCCCGGTCACTGTGACATGCCCTTCAGACTTTTCTGTTTCGACATTGTTTTTATGTCAGTCTGTATACTATATAATCTGTTAACATTCGATTCTGGCTTTAAATATTTACGATGAATAGTTCGGAAGTGCGGGATTGGAAGAGGTACGTAATACTGCTGTGACAAATCTAATCCAAGTTGAAAAGGATAGTTATAACTTTATTACATCTGACTGCAGCGAGAGAGGATATGAAGGTGTTCAACACAATTTGAAAATATATCGAAGTCCCCGAAAATCGATGAAATGTGTTATCTCGTTAATGCCTCTAAAGTCTGTAGAATATCCACAGTAACAGCGACTGGCCCATGTTAACGCATCAGTGGCTTGAATAGACAACATGTCACTATAAAGAAGCATATTGTCATGAATCGATATTGCTCGTAAGGTAGACTTTATAGAGTAACAGTGATCAGCAACAATCTACACTGCGAGAATATTTAGGGAGGGACTGAATGGCTGTGTGGCCAACGTTAAAAATATTTCATTCCGTTACATAATCATTTCTCTGCAGAGTTGACAATTCTGAACTAGTATTTTTATTATTTATCGTATGCATAATCTACGAAAACGTGATGCAAAAAAAATTAAATGTCGTACTGTATGGCTTTTAGTGCCGGGATATCCCAGGACGGGTTCGGCTCGCCAGGTGCAGGTCTTTCCATTTGACACCCGTAGGTGACCTGCGCGTCGTGATGAGGATGAAATGATGATGAAGACGGCACACACACCCAGCCCCTGTGCCATTGGAATTAACCAATTAAGGTTAAAATCCACGACCCGGCCGGGAATCGAACCCGGGACTCTCTGAACCGACGGCCAGTACGCTGACCGTTCAGCGAACGAGTCGGACAACGTGATGCACATACCATTGTTCGGAAGCTTATCATTCTAATCAACTGAAATGACAATGAACTTTGGAGCACTTCATATCGGAGAGCTAGAAGGGAAAATTCATCACTTGTGATAATGTATATAATGTTTACATGCTAGATGTGGCCAGGAATGTGCTATACTCAAGGTATGATTGATGATTCAATGAATTACATTCATAGAAGTTTGGAATTGAACATTGAGGCCAGATTTTTGCTATTCTTCTTTCGAAGATGAAATAGCCAAAATATTAATGTGCTCTGTTGGTTATTATAAGAATTATCGGCTGTAGAATACTGGAGATTCAAACCGAATTTGTCAGATTTTACCAACAACTATTACCATGAAATTACTGGTGTTAATTTTCCATAGAAAATTATTTTGCCACTGGGAAAGTTTGGCCGTTGTGGTATCTTATATGAACTTAGGACAGTAATAATAATAATAATAATAATAATAATAATAATAATAATAATAATAATAATAATAATAATAATATCATTAATAATAATAATAATAATATAATAATAATAATAACAATAATAATAATTAATTAGTGTTTAGGTTCTTTCTATTTGTTTTGTATCAGAAATAGTGTGGATGAAATATATAGTAAATGATAATAAATTCATATTTGGTTCAAATAAAAATATACTAAACTTTATAGTGCACATTTTAACAACTAGTCACAGTAAACAGAATTGTTACTATCGTTGAACAACTTACTGAAGAAATATTTTCTCTTAGGACGGCAGGAAAAATTAATGTAAGCTATACTATTCATCAAGGCTTTGCATAGTGCTGAAACTTGTGAAAATTAAATAAATTCCACCTTTACAATACTGTAATTGTCTTTATTACAAAGACTACGTTAAATTACACTCGTGAAACATGTTTCGTCCTCTTATGGAACATCTTCAGTCACAAATACAAATACATAACATTAAAAATAAGGCGAGGACACATTAAAATAAGTGAATGCAAAGTCTTTGTATCCTGTGACGCGGCGTGATAGCGTCCTATCAATCTTCAATGTTGAAATGGTGCAGTGTGAACTTGATATGAAGCATGAAGTCCAATTAAAATCATAAATAACATGAAATAATATAATATATGATAATATAATATAATAAAATAATATGAAATTTATAACGTGCAATAGTGTTGAAATGTGCGTTAAAGGAAATAATATTCTTCTTGTAAAATATTAATAAGTAGTAGAAGCAATTTTACAGTAAGTGTTACAGTTTGGTAGGTAGAACAAATGTAAGTTTCTAAAATTCGTCAAGCGGCTTTATATTCGTCCTTCTCCATAATTTGGCACGATGCGGTTAGCACCTTGCAAAGTTCACTTCAACAATGGGCATCTAACATAATTTGGCTCCACGACAAGAGAAGTGAAGTCAGTTTTTCAAATAAGGTACCATAAGTGAATATGGGATCTACCACTTGACTTAATGGTCAGCCTTCTGCACTTTGCTCAGAAGGGCCTGGATTTGATTATCGGCCAAGGCGGGTATTTGAACTCCCAGCTCACGGACTGTGGTTTTGTATTAGACTCAATACACTTCTCTCAGCTGCATGCAATATACCATACTACCCACCACTATAGAAACATTCAATAGTGAATATATGCCTACACATGGGGATGGCGTCAAGAGAGATATCCGGTCTTACAACTGGGCCAAATCCACATCAATTGCCGACCCAAAAAAGTTATAATTAAGACCAGTCAGGGGAAAAATTGCAGTGAAAATAAACCAGAAGAACAGCATTCGAAATGGCAGCCAGAAATTCCCGTCACTAGGATTTGAACAAACTCACATTTGGCAATTACGCCTACTTAATATAACATGCACACCAACTATATAGTGTCGATATACACTGACTGAGCAAATGTCATGGGATAGCGGAGCACTGATGCGCAGGTGTGTTGTCTACGCACCACACGCCTCCTGTGCCAGCGGTAGTTGTATAGGGGACCTTGTGAACAGTGGCTGTGCATGTGACAGGTGTAACATGGAACGTCGTCCTGAGCTGACACCGTTCGAACGGGGTATGGTGGTCGGTGCCCGACGGATGGGAAGTGCGATTTCAGAAGTGCTTCGGGAATTCGGCTTTACACGATCAACCGTGTCCAGGGGGTATCGTGATTGGTTGAATGCGGGTGCCACCGTCCACAACAGACGAACGACCGCCGTCCAGCCACCCTCGATGACCGTGACCGGCCACATCCGAGACGGATTGTCTATAGTGACAGACGGGCAACAGTGCAAAAATTCAACACAGGCCGTGCTAGACACGTCTCCCAGTGGACAATCCTTAGGAACATGGGTTCTATGGGGTAAGGGAGCCGGCGGCGCACACGGGTGCCACTGTTAACCCAACGTCATCGGGCACAACGACGCGCATTTGTCGCCAGTCTCCAGGGATGGACACTGGAACAATGGCGTAACGCGATATGGTCTGATGAATCACGATTTCATCTGCACCATGCCGATGGGAGGCACCGTGCATGGTGCAGACCACATGAAGCGATGGATCCCGCCTGCCTCGAAGGTGTGGTCCAGGGCGCTGGTCTCCCTGTTGTGGTCTGGGGTGCATTTTCCTGGTATGGAATGGTCCCCCTAGTTGTTCTGGAAGAGACTTTGAATGGTACGCGGTATGTTGAGCTGCTCGGAGACCATCTCCACCCATTTTTGGCCTTCCAGCGCCCAGACGGTTCTGCGGTGTTTCAAGATGATAACGCGCTGCCACATCGCTCCCACGTCACCCGGGAATGGTTCCAGGAACATGCAGCGGAGGTGCAACGACTGCCATAGCCACCCAGAAGCCCCGATATGAACCCTATCGAGCATATCTGAGATGTCCTGGAACTCAGGCTCCGTGCCACTAACAGACCGGCATTGGCGGCCACTCTGCAAACGATTTGGTGTCAGGTGCGTCCAGAGGACTACCAGGGACTTGACTCACTTCCACGGCGTCTCACTGCAGTTCACAGGGTCAGAGGAGGCCCCACACCCTATTAGGTGACTATCCCGTGACATTTGCTAAGTCAGTCTACAGAAATTTCATAAAAATACAACTTCCCTGTATATATATATATATATATATATATATATTATATTGAACCGATTATCCTAAATGGTCGAAGACATTCCATCAGAAGACATAGTATTTGCACTCGCCCCAGAACGAGACTCCATTGTTATTTTAGAGCGAGCACGGAAATCGATAGTTTACATCACTGCGTGTTGATTTTCTTGACTTGTGAGTCCCGTGACCCAAATTACCGATGGAGGTGGGCTGAAATTGGGACGCTGCGGGTGTTAAACAGTATTAAATCATTGGTAACTAATAAAACTGAGATATTTTGGCCTACAATAAAGATTAAATTACGTGAGGATGTTTTCTGAGACGCTACTATAAGATTGCCACAAGGAAATATATCTGATAATTTACCAGAAAGATTCGGTCGGTGAATACCAGGTATTCAGCCGAGCTTGGCAATGCTTACGCAACTACATATCCGCGGTAAAAGTGGCAAATGTCGCTTTGACGAAAACGACCAATTGCATAACAGGAAATTTATGAGACTTTCACTGTTGTAATCGTTTCTATATACTGAAACAGGAACGCCCGTACTTCAGTTTATCGGAGAGCATGAGAAACGACAAGGCGTGTACGGCCCATGCTAAGAGAGTGAGAGAGAGAGAAGGGTAGTGAATTTTTTTTTTTATGATTAATTGGATCCTTCAGTTTATTCAATAGATATGCAAAGAATTATGTCACCTTTTACAGCTGAATCGTGGAGTTGTCCTTGAAGGCGTGGAGGGGACGTCGTCCTGCGGCGGCTGCGTCGTCTTGCGGTCGGCGTCGGCGTTGTCTTCCGTCGTTGGTGCTTTCTCTGTATTAGTGTTGATGGCGACTCGAACCTGAGGCGGGAACGGGGAAATGTGGAGCTTCCACATCGGACGTCATGGGACTCTGGTGTGACACCTCTCTAAGGCGAAGCACACCGAAGTAGTTCCCACAGTCAATGATGTTGAACGCACTTTAGCAGCAAGGATAAAGTCAGAGTCACAGTTCCATGAGAATAAGATGGAAGGAATTATCGTATTTGGAATAATAAACAAACGAAAACAAACTAGGACCTTCCGAGGTGCAGTGATTAAGCACTTCACAAAGAAAATTAAATTCACCGGGTACCGTCTCTGCACTGTACACCATGAGCACAATATTCACACACTTGTTGAAATAAACGACAGTCCAAGTTCTGTTACGTCGTAATTTTTAGAAGATTATCACTGGCACTTAAGATCATACGTGATTCTGAACAGGTTATGATGGGAATTGGCATGGTCCCTCGGAAAGAAATTACGATACCGTATTCCACAAGTTAATACTGTCTTTAAGAGGGAATGTTGGCACAGTTTATTACGAACACAGTTCAACGGATAGACACAGTCTTTAAATGAAATGAAGGTCGGCACAGTTTTATTACGAACACAGTTCCGAAAAATGGATAAACACAGTCTTTAAATGAAATGAAGATAGGCACAGTTTTATTACGCACACAGTTCAGTGGATAGACACAGTCTTTAAATGAAATGCAGGCTGGCACAGTTTATGCTAGAAACACTATCGCTGTTTTCACACAGTCTTTAAATGAAATCAAGGTTGGCACAGTTTATGCTAGAAACACTATCGCTGTTTTCACACAGTCTTTAAATGAAATCAAGGTTGGCACAGTTTATGCTAGAAACACTATCGCTGTTTTCACACAGTCTTTAAATGAAATCAAGGTTGGCACAGTTTATGCTAGAAACATTCATAGTCCACAAACGAAATATAATCGCCCAGTCGTACAGACTGATAAAAACGAAATTACGTTTTTGTTCATGCACAAAGTTCAAGCCCACGGAGAAAGCTTCTAACATTAACGTTTCTGAACTCAAGTATACAGCCGGACCGAGTGACGAATTATATCGCGACGTGCTTACTTGCACACACACACTGAACTCACGGCTTACTGCCGACTCCCCCCTCTCTCTCTCTACCTACGGCACACTTCAGCTGTACACTGCCCACACTGCACACTCTCTGCTTTACCCCAGGCTGGCGATTCGCTTATATTGCCGAAGGTCGGTGTGCGTGGCTACACATGTGGGCCCCAAGAAAATTTTATATCTTGGCCATCTTTACACCGATTGACATGAAATTTCGGCTAGCAGCGTTCATTATTCCTGCCTGCAAGGTGACGTTATTGAAAAATTGATATCACATTTCGTTCATGCTGCAATGCTATGGAACACGAAAGAACCTTCTGCGTGACGTCGCTTGACCTTGGCCGGTGTTCTGGAACAGCGCGAGCTTGCTTGCAGTTCCCACAATGCCTGTGCGCTCGGCGCAAGTTTTAAATGCTTACGGCCGGGTGTTAGCGAGTTCCTCTTAATAAATGAATGAAACGTGAATGCTCGTAGGGCGTTCCCGTTTCAATACGGAGTTCAACGAGGTATAGAACGGTATAGAAGATATCCTTGTATGGTGCAATTTCGTGACTTTAAAGATAGCGTCACCGCTGAAGTTATAATTACCCCACCCATATTGGAGTAGTAACTGATTCTTGGTTAGACATCCAAAAACTGGACCACTGTTCACTCTATAAAATCCTGTGCTATGCGTACTCCAGGCATTCTTTACAGTTTTACTGAAATTAATGTTATTAACGCCTTAAAATAACTTTGTCTCGTATGTTATCCCCATTATTGACTTTTGTTCCCCTGTTTGGTCCTCATCTGCTATCACAAACATATCTCAAATAAATAGTATTTTTAACTTTTTCACATTCATTGTAAAGACTCGCAATACTGTTTTTAAGAACAAAACTAAATCTGGCATTATGAACTATCTGGGTATGCTTGACCTGAGAAGCCGTTTACAGTTCTCTGATCTATGTTACCTTCACAATGTAACCAATGGCTACACCAAATGTAATACTCTTCCGGCGTACTTCCCGATACACGTTCCTCCCCGCCCTACACGCAACCGGCGCACTCATCATGTGTCCCATCCGCGCCTAACTTTACAACAACGCTCTATCTTCCACCGTCTCCCTACTCTTGGTAACTCACTAACCGATATTGACATATTCACACTTTCGCATTCTTCAAACAAAATATTAGAAGGTTCCTGTAAGTCCTCCCCAGGTTTTCACTTTCTTCCGTCCCTCCAACCCTCGACCTTTCTTCTTCCTAATTTCAGTAACCGACACTTGCCAGTTACCGTTGTCATTGTTGTTACACTGTTACTGTTAAAATTGTTGTTACTTAATGTTGTTGTTTATACCTTTTTTATTTTTTATAGGTATTTAAACTTATTATTATTATTATTAGTGTAAAATGGCTCTCAATAGGCTGTATATAATAATTAATTAAATAAATAAAAAAGAAATGTAACATCAAAATATGTTTGGAACCTGTATATTTTCAGTTAGGAAATGTGAAATAACTTAGACCGAATCTCTGGTATGAACTTTCGATACCGTTACTTATAAATTTCAAGCAGAGGATCGGAACACTAAGTGGCGACTCAAGGAACTTATACGAATTGTATAAAATGTGAAATGTGTTATATCGAAGTGTAAAAATGAATTTAAAACAGTGTGACGATACTTTAAATAAATTTTAAAGTAACAGAGTACGTTTTGTAAGGACCTAGCGACGTATTATCACAGGTCAAACTTTCAGCAGGAAACGGCGAATGTTATTTTTTCTGACTGGATAGAAGACTTGAACAGGCTTTGAAAGGAAGTGTAATAGTAATCCTTAAAATGAGCCTGGAAAGTTTTGTGCGAAATTTCACGTGTAAATCGGGTAAGAGTGTCTTTGTCCACGTTTTGTCTTAAACTAAGTTAATTGTTAAGTGTTCAGTTTTGTGGATTAACAGCAACGGCAAATTTTCTACATATTATTTGGGCTAGCTATAACGTTAATAATAATAATAATAATAATAATAATAATAATAATAATAATAATAATAATAATAATGTTAGTAAACATCACCAGATAGTTAATCCGTGACGTAAATAAGAAGAGAGTTGAGGAAATAAAACTAGATTTTTATAGCCATTTTTGTTATGAACCAAACTTTGTTAGAAATATGTCATTTTATTGATGTCAAGAATTACATATTGTGTCGTTGAAAATTTTGATTTGGAAGATAGCTTGGATAATTTGGAATCACTTTTTGAGCCAAATCAAACGTGCTGTGATATGTTTTGAGGATGATGAGGAAGAGGTTTTGGGACAGGATGTGCTCGGAAATGCCCTTGTAATAATTATGATGCATGAAATTTTGGGACAGGCTGGGCGAACAGTGCGCCTGTGACGTGAAATTTGTATGTTATACAGAGCCAGTCTACGAGTATGAAAAGTACACTTAAATAAATACCTGATATGCTATTTAGCAATGAAGTGATGTAATGGACTAAATAATATTTCTAACTGAGACCGTTGATCTATTTAAAGTCAAGTTTTTAGTGTCCATCGATCATCTTTTAAAAAAGGCTTGAGTAATAGATTATTAATCGACCACAACTGATTGGGAAGCGTATTCGTCATAGTGGAAATGCGTTGGTTGCAATTAGCAAGATTTAGTCTCGTTTCAACTCCACATTTTTATTAACATTTTTCTGTAATGAAAAGATAAAATATTGGGTAAGCTTCAGTGAGTTGAGTGAACCACTGGATACGATGACTGATAAGTTTTGGGAGTTGATGTTATTAAATTTACTGACTGGTCGAGTTATCTCTCGGTGATTGTGGCTTGGGAGGTAATTCAGATCCTCAATATTGTAGGTTTCCTGTGATGATTGCATTTTCGTTTACTATGCTTTGGTCACACATTAAAGTCGTAATATTATTTAATTATGTGGACATACAATCAGGGTAAGATTGAGCCGTCAGTTGGTTCAAATATTTTATATTGTTTAATTGGCCAGTGTTAGGTTACGGCACGCTACATGCTAGAATTATGCCGGTATTATGTTGTAAATAATTTGGTCTTTTTCATTTTTGAGTTTCGTGGATAGTGTTCGTGCCTTGAGTGATGGTCAAGGAAAGGGAATTAGTGGGACCAGTAATGGTCATATTCTTCTTGACTTCCCATACTAGATGTGAAGTGCTTTTTCATTGTAGCGTTGCACTAGCTGACGTAAATTTGTCATTCCACATGAAAGCCTAACTAACGAGGACTTGTACCAACCAGTAAGCCACGGATTCAGATTAGACTTGTCTTTTTCACCTTTTATTTATATTTCCACGGGGATTATGTTACTAAGAATCAGGATAGCTTGTGCGATGTTATTGATAGCTGTTATTTCGTTAGATATTGCGAATGCGGTCTCAATTCGTCAACAGTCGCTGAATATTGAATTTTCCCCACGCGAGTATATTTCATTCTGGTTTGATTTTGATTTTCGTATGTTAGGTAGATTAACGAGACATATTTATTTATAGAGACATCAGTTGAAGAATGGGATGAGAAAAGAGAATTCGCATGTTTTATTTGTTCCTTGACAACATCGACTGCTCATTTTAAACGATTTCATTTGTAGTAATTCTACGTAATTTTTGTTTGGAATCTAGGCACGCGACTTTTAGGTTTTCGGAGCAATGTATTTCTCTTTTAGCTAATTTAAAGAACCATGTTATCATATGTGACTGGTATAATTTATTTTTTATGTCATATAATGTGTGTATCAGTTCCATCTAAAGTGAAGACTTTTCATTTCAATATGTTTCAGTACTCATGCTTTCTCCGAACCCTGTCGATCGGTGGGCGAAGTGATAAGTAAACATTCCTAACAACCCAGAGAACCCTGTTTTGAATGTTACTACCAAGAGTAGCTGGGAGATGAACCCTCCTTTCGGAACACGGTTCGGTTAATAGACTGAATTTGAAACTTTTAAAAGGTACAGCTGGTAGATCTCGACTTCCTGTATAAACTGGGCTACGTGTGCTCGCGATCCGACCGGTGGATTTATTGCAATCGCGGTCCGGCCATCAGTGCCAGCAGTGGCCTTACGAGGGCTGGAGCAACGACTTATGGGTTTCCCCATCTAACTCTAAAAAAACTCTTGGCATATCCAGCATGTAGGAAATTTCCTTGACTGCTCCAAGACTTCAGTTCGTTCTATGAATTAATTAGTATACATTTTAGGTCAAATTGGATATACGAACAGTTTGTTATTATCTTCTGCGTGAAATTCTTACTTCCAGATACAAATGTATTAATTACGCGCCTGAAATTTAGGCTGTTACCAGTGCATACAAGAGGGAAACAAGGGAATTTCCTTCCGTTGACTTTGAATGCACTAAAGTGGCTCCACCCATGGGCATCTTAAGCTAGCCTCTCTGTACCAGTAAAAGAGCCCGACTCTCAGATTAAATTTTAAAGTAGCATGACTATAGTTCTCAGGGCGAAAAACTGCATTAATTGTAGTTAGGGCTCGGTACAGGAGGTAGGGTCCTATCTACAGGAAAACTTTGACTCTGATTGCACAAGAGTTTATTCAAATAAGTCATGAATTTGCACATCACCTCTAAGTAGAAATGGATTGTCTTCCGCGTATTCCAATAGTATGGCTCGGGTTCTCCAGCTCACCAAGCCAAGCTGGTTGAAGCACGTTCCAGAAGACTCCAGGGATTCCAGGGACTCCAGATACTCCAGGCAGAGGCAGCTGGACTGTCTGGATTGACGGCAAGTAGAGATGTCTCGAACTCTGAGGTCCGGGTTGAACCCCGGTGATCCAGGCGATGTTGTAGATAGCCATGTACAACCTCAGCCCAATGAGACTGAGAGGATTGATGTTCCCAAGGTCACTAGTAGCACTGAGTCCATGAAAACCTTGGATGATCAACTTATAAGCAGAGTTCTTGATAATTGTACATCAAGACTTCCAACACTCCTAAAACGATATGAGTGGTATTAATAATTTAGAGTTCATCACTAGGAAAATCCTCGTCCCTGAATAACTTTGGCAACGAAAAATACAAGTCCCTTCTTGTGAAATTATAGTTAAACTCAAAGTTCATTACTGGCGAAGGTGCAAGTCTTTGCCTAAATTCGAATGAAAACACAAGTCCATTCACTTGGAAGTTTGAATATATTTAAAGTTAATCACTGGTGAAATTCATAAAGTCTTTGAGTGACCACTGACGAAAACACAAGTCCTTCCACATAAATAAATTCACTGACGAAATTTATAAGTCTTTTAAACCAACACTGGCAAGTGTACAAGTCTTTGAGTAAATGTAAGTGAAATCCTAACTTCGTTTAAAGCCGTTGGAAAGTTAAAGTTCATCACTAGCAATGTTAATCAATCACTGTCTATTAGAAGGATGAGTTCCTCAACAGTCGCAAATATTCCACGTAAATAATACAAGTCCATTTCACGAACACTTAGAAAAATTCCAATCTCGAATACTCGTAAATAATACAAGTCCATTCAATGATCACGTAGAAACGTTCTGGTCTCGAACA
Source organism: Anabrus simplex (assembly GCF_040414725.1). Lineage (NCBI taxonomy): Eukaryota > Metazoa > Arthropoda > Insecta > Orthoptera > Tettigoniidae > Anabrus > Anabrus simplex. The sequence goes on from NC_090266.1 coordinate 764,925,584, forward strand.
CATGAAAATAATACAAGTCCATTCAGTGAACACTTAGAAAAATTCCAGCTTCGAAGACGCGTAAATAATACAAGTCCATTTAGTGAACACTTAGAAAAGTTTCAGTCTCGAAGGCACGTAAATAATACAAGTCCATTCAATGAACACTTAGAAAAATTCCTGCTTCGAAGACGCGTAAATAATACAAGTCCAAACACTTAGAAAAGTTTCAGTCTCGAAGGCACGTAAATAATACAAGTCCATTTAATTAACACTTGTAAATATTCTAAGTTCAATTACGAAGACTTAGAAAATTTTCTACAACACTCCAAGTCTTATGAGTCCACTTTAAGTACTTGGAAGAATCGTCTTCCCACACTTGTATAATGACAGAGTTCCACGATGATAGTAGCAGCAAGAGTGTCCCCGCTGACTACTCAGCTGAGACTGTGTGAATAGGCTACAGTAGGTCCTCCTTTTATTCAATCCGGGATGTCTACGTCATAATACGGTTTGATTGAATATCTCCCGAATCCCTCGATGGATTTGCTTGAAACTCGAGCATTGGGACGTTTTGGTGATCCCAAACAAGATGACATATCGCTCGGTTCGCTAGCATCATTATTATAGAAATTTCAAAATTTTCTCCATCGAACACTCTAGAACAAGTGACGTGGAATGCAGAAAATACCAGTCAAGGCTGGTAACACGTGTTGAGACGAGCGGGTGGTCTAGCTAGCCCCTGTGGCTACGTCACAGCTCACAGTCGTCATACACTCGCTAGCTGGTCCTCGCTGCTGGTAAACAAACCAGGCGCGCTCGGAACATTACGCGTGGTAAATAAACGTAACTTATGCTCAAAAAATACTTATGTACAGGTCGTAACCGGTACAATACACGTACGGGAAATCCTCAAGGAAAAAGCCTCCCGGATTTCCTTGGGGATTTCCTCAATCGAACCCTCGCCCACACACGGAGAGATATCCTCAAGGAAATCCTCAAGGAGAAGGCTTTGAGAATTTTCTCAAGGTTCAACTGCAGGTTGACTGGTGGTGGTTGGTTGTTCACGTGGTGTTGAAAATAATTTTCATCATGGTAATTTTTTGAACTCACTTGCCACAAGAGTATATTTGTATAAATTCTGTTAAAAGTTCTCGAGACTACGACGATATAGGACACTCCCGACAATCACTTCTCTTCACAAATCCTCAAGGCCTACTGCCGTCAGCATGTACACGCAGCAAGAGACTGGGAAAATCCGGCCTGCTTGGCCTCAGTGCGGAAAAGAATTGAATTTTGTTCGGGATTCTTGGATCTCTCGCACCCAGCGCTGCCTCAAGGACGCTACCACACACGTTGAGGAACTTTTCACGGATTGAACTGTTCAGGCCGAACCTTGAGGAAAACCCGCTCGTGTATGGCCGCCTTTAGATTTTAACCACGCAACTTCTAATCTCTCCCTCATTAGACTGAAAGAGCTTTTCGCCTGCGTGCTCGTTTCACCTCCTCACCTACTTTGCTTTGTGAGCTTTCCCGATTGGGTTTCGCTCGCGATGAACGTCGCTCGTGCCTCCTGAACGTTCCTCTCGGACACCTATGAACCATACAATTACAATTTAACCCTTCACTGCGCAATTTTTCAAATTTTGATGAAAAAAAATATGTTAATACTTATAATGTAGTAATTTGTGGAAAAATAGTAAAAAAAATTAAATTTACAAAATGTGAAGATTATGGCTTAAAAAGGGGTTTGGGTCTCAGGAGGAACACTGCGCACTGAAAGTAAAATAATGTTTGAGAACTCTTAGAACACATAAATACTTTATTGCAGGGATCTTTTTAAAGATGTAATTAAAAAATTAACCTTGCAAAGTAAAAAGCACGAGAAACTAAAGGGCACAAATATACAGTAGCCTATGTACAAAACACATTGTTTGAAAAATAAAAAATAATATGAAAAATGAACATTCACGCTGATTATGAATAATGCATTGTACAATCGGGTAAATTTAGCACATATGTTTGATTTCCTTTTATAAGCCTAATTATCACACAGATAGTAGGCTTTTTCACGTCCGGCCCCGTGGTGTAGGGGGTAACGCGTCCGCCTGTCACCCGGTGGCCCCGGGTTCAATTCCCGGCCGGGTCAGGGGCTTTTAATTGCAATGATTAATATCCCTGGCCTGGGGACTGGGTATTTGTGACGTCCTTAATTTTCTTTTACTCACACATTACTGCCATTCCAATTACATGTAGGTTCATTAAATATGGTGCCAGTACAGTCAAAATATCCACATGGGTCGACGCCCCGAACAAATAGCATTTTAGAAAAGTAAAATAATCTGCAGCAAGGATCAGTTTGAAAATAAATGTTAAATTTTCCCTTCAATGGGAAGTATCGTGTCTACTCAATTTCAATTAGTGTGGTAACTGTAAAAATAGGTTTTCTTATTGTGTAGGCACAAATATACTGCACACTTTATGCACTTAGAATGTGTTTTAGCACTACAACCAGGCAATTTACAGCGCTGTTGATTCTCGGTAAATACTGGAAAATGAGAAAGTTAATCACTCCGAACATCTTGTGATGGTGCTGGTGTAGTAGAGCCTTTCCTCTCCTTTAGCCGTAGCTGCACTTCAAATTCAGATCTAGGCCTTCCCCGCGAGGGAGTAACGGGTTTTCCAAACTTGCAGAGTATTACACCAAGATCAGCACAGAATTCAACAAGTGTCATAATAGGCTGTATCCCTTTTTCAATTAGGCATCTCTTAGACAAAAGCCAAGCATTTATGACTAACAGATCCAGCACTGTTTTGCCAGAAAATTTGAGATCTTCGTCGGCCCATTGCATATATCCTCTTTTCCATATGACATTTCAATATGTCACTTTGTCTGTTGTTTGATTTGCTAAGGTAGGAATAGGCCTATGCTTATGACCATTCTGTTTGGCACCATCTGAGACAGACTCTACACTGACAGATGTTTGTAGCTGAGTGGAATAAGGTTCAATAGGTGGTTGTTGTTCGGTACCAAATGTTGATTGGTTAGGCTCAGGGACAATTGGTGGTTGTCTGGAGAAAGCCTTAGGGGTTATGTCCTCAGAAAAGGGTATATTTTCCTTCCTGAACTCTTCATCACTATCATCTGAATCATCCAGTCCATCTTCACTATTTTCAGGTACTGCAAGAATTTCTTCCAGTGCAGTAAACAATTCTTTATCAGTTAGTTTGTCATTATATGATATTTTAATACAATAAAAATATTATTAAGGCATAAATACACTTTGAAACACTGTCAAGCAATTTAAAAACACTTCATTTCGGTCCCTGAACAAAACCAGTCAATAATAACGAAATTATACAACCTCAAACTTGGTCTCCATAAAAATATTCATGACTGCGCAGTGGGTCTCACAAGGAACAAACAGTTTTCACTAAATTTTCTTTTGTAAAGAAACATAATTCCACAAAACACCATGTGTATATTATCCTAAAAGCCCTCAATAACACATAAATTATTTTAACAACTGAAATTTGTCACTCTATGCACTTCCTATCAACAAGAGAAACACAGGTATTTGGAGTAATGGCTGTTGTCATGGAAACTCTTTAAAATTTCTTTGTAGGTGATCCCTTTGTTGGTCTATGGTGGATGATTTATGAACTAAAATGTCTGCATAGTCCAGGCGTCACAAAGAACACCATCCTCATGTGAAAGAACGGTTATTCAGTTAATCAGGGATGCAAAAAGTAGTATGGGTCTCGTGAGACCCACTGCGCATTGTAGGGTTAAACAATATGAAGGTGCAGGTAGGAAAGAAATAAAGTAAGAAATGGCTGCGGAAGTAAGGAGAAATTGCAGGAACTTACTAGGAAATTGAATCTAGCAAAGAAGTCAGATAACGATAACATGATGGAAAATGTAATTGGCAGTCATACAAATTTTAGTGAAAAATGGAAGGGTAAGCATGGGTACTTTAAGGCAGAAACAGGTTCCAAGAAGGAAATTCCAGGAATCATTAATGAACGTGGGGAGAGTGTATGAGGGGATCTTCTATAGGCAGAAGTATTCAGTCAGCAGCATGTAAAGATTTTTGGTTACAAGTATAATGTCCAGATAGCGGAGTTGACTAATACTAAAGAAGTATTAAAATTTACCTATGATGAAAATGACATTTACAATAATTTCAAAAGTTGAAAACTACAAAAGCAGCTGGAATTGATAAGATATCTGGGGATATATTATAGTCAATGGGTTGGGACTTAGTACCATACCTGAAGTACTTATTTGATTATTGTTTGCATGATGGAGCTATAACTAATGAATGGAGAGTTGCTATAGTAGCCCCTGTGCATAACGGAAAGGATGATAGAAATAAAGCTCATAATTGCAGGCCAATCAGTCTGACATGCATTGCATGTAAGGTTTGAGAAAGCATTCTTTCTGATTACTTTAGACATATTTGCGAAATTAATGACTTAAATCGATAGAAGGCTGTTCAGGTTTAGCAAAGGTTATTCCACTGAAGCTGAACTTGAAGGATTCCAGCAAGCTATAGCAGATATCTTGAATTCAGGAGGTCAAATGGACTGCGTCGCGATTGACCTGTCTAAGGTATTTGATAGGGTGGATCATGGGAGATTTCTGGGAAAAAAGGTGCAATTGGGCTAGACAAAATAGTGACTGAATGTGTTGCTATATTTCTAGAAAACTGATCTCAGAGACTAAGAGTAGGCGAAGTTTTATCTGACCCTGTAATAATATTAAGTGAGTATTTCCTCAAGGCAGTACTTTTCGACTTTATATTTTCTTATATATATAAATTATATGAGTAAAAATGTGGGATCACTGATAAGGCCTTTTGCGGATGATGTTGTTCTGTATAGAGTTAAAAGTTTGTGAGCAAATGCAAAATGAACTCAATAATGTAGTAGGAAAAGGTATGATGATAAACGGGGTTAAAATCCGGTTGTGAGCTTCACAAATTTGAAATGTCCTTGCAGTTTTAATTACTGAGTTGGTGGGAGTGAAATTGCCATATTGGTATCATTGCAAGTACTGTTGTGTTAATGAAAGGAAAGATCTTCATTGGGGTTATCACATAAATGGTAATGTAAATAAGGGATAAAGACCTCTGCACATGTTTATGAGGGTATACAGGGGTTGTAGTATGGATGTAAAAGAAAGGGACTATATTTCTCTGGTATGATTCCAACTAGACTAGAGTATGCTTCTAGTGTATGGGACCCTCACCAGGATTACTTGATTCAAGAAGTGAAAAAAATAAATAAAAAACGCTGGATTTGTTCTGGGTGATATCAGACAATAGGGTAAAATTACACAAGTATTGCAAATTTTAGGCTGGGAAGACTGTGAAGACTTGGGAGAAAGAAGACGAGCTGCTCGACTAAGAGGTATGTTCCGGGCTGTCAGTGGAGAGATGACGTGAATGACATTAGTAGAAGAGTAAGATTAATTGGCGTCTTTATAAGTAGGAAAGATCACAATATGAAGATACATTTGAAATCAAGAAGAAAATTCCGGCCAAATATTCGTTTATAGGAACAGGAGTTAATGACTGGAATAACTTACTAAAGGAGATGTTCAATAAATTTCCAATTTCTGTGCAAATCATTTAAGAAAAGGCTAGGAAAACAACAAATAGGGAATCCGTTACTTGGGCGACTGCCTTAAGTGCAAATCAGTAGCGACTGATTGAGGATTGAGGACATATTGGAACATAGACACTAATGCTATGAATGTATTTACACTATACGGATTCAGTGTGTGTGTGTGTGTGTGTGTGTGTGTGTGTGTGTGTGTGTGTGTGTGTGTGTGTGTGTTGTCGTTGTTGTTTGGGTCTTCGTTCCATAGACTGGTTTGATGCAGCCCTCCATGCCAACCTATACCGTGGTATTTTTCATTTCTACGTAACAATTACATCCTTCATCTACACTAAACTCTGTTTTATATTCGTACCTTGGTCAACCCCAGCCGTTTTTACAGCGTGCATTTCCCTCAAAAACGGAATGAACAAGACCTGGATGTCCTAAGATATTCCGTATCAGTACATTTCTTCTTCTGGTGAAATTCCACCAAATCGTTCTGGTCTAATCAATTCGAATCAGTATCTTTTCATTTGTAATTCGATTCGATGTACCCATCTCATCTTCGGCATTCTTGTCTAATGCCCCATTTCCAAAGCTTGTATTCTCTTCCTTTCTGATCTCGTTATCATCTAAGGTTCACTTCCATACAATGCCACGCTCCAAAAAAAATCTTAAAAACGTCTTCCTAATGCCTATATTAATGTCCGAAGTGAGAATATTTCTTTTCCAGAAAAGGGCCTTTCTTGCTAGTGCTAGTCTGCATTTTATGTTATCCTTGTTTCTGACATCGTTACTTATTCCACTACCCTGGTAACTATATTCATTAACTTCCTGTAAGACATCATTTCCTAATCTAATATTTCCTGCATCAACACCAGATTTCATTCGACTGCACGCCATTACCTTTCATTCTTTACCAAGACTCTGTCCATACCATTCAGCAATTTCTTCCGATCTTCAGCAGACTCAGTTAGAATAACAATAGCATCGGTAAATCTCAGAGTTTTGATTTCCTCTCCTTTGATTGTAATTCTTTTTCCAAATACCTCTTTGATTTACTTTTCCGCCAGTACTATGTAATCATTCACAAGGAGATTGGACAAACTCCAGACTTATCTCATTCCTTTCTAGATTGCTGTTACTTTTTCATGGACTTAGATTCTCAACGCTACAAAATTATTTTTGCAAATAAAATAAACAATTCTTCTTTCACGGTTTCTAATCCCTACCACCTTCAGAATCTCAGATAACTTGTTCCAATCAACATTAGCGAATGTCTTTCTATGTCTACCAATGCTATGCATGTAGGCTTGTCTTTCTTACTTCGGTACGCTAAGATCAGATTTCAAGTGAAGTTTGCTGCGCGTGTTCCCACATTTGTTCTAAAGCCAAATTTATTTTCTCCCAAGACAATTAGATTCTCGTCTTCATTTACAGATTGCATTAAAATTTGTATCTCTGCATATATTCTTCCGATTTCTCCATCATCCGCTGAACTATTAGGTATATATACCTGCACTATTGTGGTGAACATTGCTTTGGTGTCTATCTTGACAATAATAATTCGTTCACTATGCTTGTCGTGGAAACTTACCCTCTTCCATATTTTCTAATTCATTATTAAACCAACCCCTGCATTTCCCATGTTCGATTTTGTACTGATAATTCTGTAGTTGCTTGAACAAACATCCTTTTCTTCGACTAACTACATCTAATTTTAGTCTATCCATTTCCCTTTCAAATTCTCTAACCTACCACAACGATTCAAACTCCTAAGTTTCCTCTCTCCGACTCGTACACTGTCGGTATTCATCTTCCTGATAATAGCCCACTCCGGTGTACTCCACACCCGGAGATCTAAATTGGGGACTATTTTATTTCCGGAATATTTTACACAGAGGGAAGCTATCATCAGTACCGCATTGATCAATACAGAGAGAGGTGCATGTCCTCGGGAATTAGTTACATCTCAAGTTTCCCGTTGCATTCAGACGCGTAGCACTATCAGCACAGCTAAGGAATGTTAATTATTACTACACGCCCACATCAGTCAATCATCGAGACTGACACCCTTGCAACTTCAGCAAGGATGCTACCTCCCTTTCAATGAAACATTCCTTAGTCTGGGCTCTCGACAGATACTCCTTCAATATGGTTGCACCTACGGTTCGGGGATATCTGCTTCATTGGGACTCACAAGCAAGGTCACATGGTTTACAGGAGAGGATATATATATGGGGAGAGAGAGATTGATGACGGTGGAATTTCCGAAATTATATATATATTTTATTTTCTTCTGTGATTCAATTTTCAGCTTCCTTCATAAGTTTGTATGTGCATGAAGGAAAAGGGAACGTACCTAAATATTATATACTTGTTTGCCCATTCCCCTGTATAATAACACTGTTAATTAAAATGTATGCCAATGCAGCGGTACGGAACCTTTGCATGGGCACATCTCCTTTACTTGTTCGGTAGCATACTAAGTAACTTACGGTGAATTCTACAAACGAACACCCTTTCCCGGCCCCGATAGGGAAGCTATGTTGAGTTATTGACAATTCATTCGCGATATTCACAACATGCCAGGGACAATATTGCCGTTTACAAACAGGAAATTAGGAATTATCTAGACTGGGAAGCAATCTTGGATGGGGAAGTAAGCTAAGGTTATCCGGAAATTGGCTTCTACTGCACTGTTTCCACGAGAAGTTCTCTATAGCATGTCCTGCGAGATACAAGTTTAAATGTTCAATAATGCTGTGCTTTACAGGCTCTTTACTTTTACACTGTACTCTCCCATCTTTGCATGATAAGGATATACACACAACATGAGGTCAAATTTCAGTATTACTCCGTACATTTTTATTACATGGAAACATTATTATACAATCGGGCAGAATGTTTCATTTTTGGAGACATATTTGTTAACAGTTTTGCTCGGAATCCGTTCACTGAAATTTGAGCTTATACAGTTATTGTATCCATAAGATCAATCATTCTGGTATAATATTATGTCATTCCAGGTTCAGTTTGCAGGCCTCTGTTTTGTATACTATGTTAAGCACCTCCACAGCCCTCACGACATTACTAACACTCTAGTCTCACCCTCTTGTATACTCTTACCTTGAAATCATTAATAACTAAGTCCAATCACCGCCATTTGGCTCTCTCTTATATTCTCTTAATCTCGATTATTCTCCTGTGTGCTCTATTCTCCTCCATTCGCTTCACTTGACCACACCACCGACGTCGGTTAATAGGAACAGCTTCATCTACCAAGTTCGTACCAAATCAATGTCTTGTTTCTTCATTGTAAGTGCCCTGCTGTGATTGTTCCTACTTGCTCCTACAAGCAATAATTCTAACTACAATACAGATGCTTTTGTTACCTCCTGCTTATGAATAAGTTGTCTGAGTCTCCCCCCCCCCCACAGGCTTTCATTCGTGTAAAACAAATACGATCTGAAAAACGAGAAGTACATTCTTACTTGTATTCAATTTTATTATTTTCTCCATGTAATGTAATATAGTATAATATGATACAATACTGTATAACACAGCGTGAATGGGAATGCTTTGTAGCCATCATACGGCCTAGCCGAGAAGGGTACGTATTTCCGAGGCCTAACTGAAAACAGTTTTTTATATTTCAAGCATACTCTACGTAATGTGATAGCACGTTGTAAAATGCAGTATTCTTAAGTATGTTATACAATAGCAAAGAACACGCGACACAGTGCAGTGCCCTTTTCTTACGCTGTTATTCGCAAGTACAAGCGACCTGTTATGGCATTCATTACACAACTTAATTGTATTTCCTTATTCCGAGTACCCTCCTGCCATTGTTCCAACCTACTTGTACCATCAGTCATACTCGCAAATTTTATGTCTGTTACTTCTAACATTCGAAGAATATATTTTTTGTCCACCCAGCTTTCAATGCTGTAGAGCAACGTTGGTCTGAAGACAGACCGATGTGAAGATAGTTATAGAAATACTGTTGATCGCAACTGTGAACTCGCTGCTTAAGGGGACACGGAACGTCCTATGCTTGCAATGTTAAATCATGCTTCATAAAGGTACATTTTTCTAAAAACCTATTACAGCTATCAATTTGAAAATTGCACAGCATGTGTCTACATATCTTGGCTTGGTACTGAAATAACTGGTTTTGAGTAATATGTAATACTTTCTGATTTTTGAATTATTATTTGTAACTTACAAATTTTGGCAATTTTTTGCCACTTTTTACTCTAATAAAATACTTAATATCTGACCTACAACAATAATAATTCTTTCAGCATGTGCACAACAACATTAGAAAGTAACCCTGAAAGTTTGAATCCTCTGTATCTCACACAACCTGAGAAAATGTTCCTTATGTATTAAAAAACAATTACTTTCAGGAAATGGACTTTAAAGTCACAGCTATAGTGCCTGCCTGCTCCATAGCTTGGATTATCTTTATCCTCTTCCATTTCATCTTCTAGGCTTCTCTTACTAGCTCTTCTGACTTGGCTGGCTTCTGGTGCAAGTTTTTAACAGCCATTTCACCATATCTCAGTCTTTCCAAGTCGAGTTGCAGCATGACGTCACGGGTATGAGTGCCAATGCCCAACCCCATTCTTTGCAGCACTTCACATTTTGTGATTATTTCCCTGGTTAAATGATGCCACATCATCATATACACCAAAATGAAGTATCCTTATTGACACAAACACAGCTTTTTGCAAACGGCTCCATATAATGCTATTTACACATCCATTAGTATATTGTGTGCGACCATGGAAGCATTTTTTCAAAAGGTTAATGTATGACAGATCCCTGAAAATAGATTGTATTTCCTCCATAATATCATATGGTAGACTGTGAGGATGACTGTAAGTTTCTCCTGTATCTATTCCTCTGTTGAACTTACATCAGCTGTCTTCTCCCCGTGGACACAGTTCATGCTGGAGCTTGTCATCAGTTGATGACATATCACAGAACATTACTAGTAGAAGGACTGGTTATTAAACGGTCATCAACAAAGTTCTCTCCAACTCTGGCCTTCTTCTTTGAATGAAAATGCTTTTTGAACACTAGTATTAACACGAGGCATACTGGATCATCAAAATACAGTAAGAACACCAAAGTAAACAGAAACACATGTCATGTAATCACATCAACTATAAACAAAGCAAACAAATGACAGTCAACAACCAAATCCATGACAATGCTGCCAACGGTGAAATTCCGCAGCAACATACTTTTCTCACCTACTTAAATATACCACTCTATTGGCATATATATAGAAAATACTGCTTTCATCAGTCTAAATGTCAAATTACCTGCCTTGCGGGAGCCTGGAGCCTATGCATCATATTATAAAATAATTCATTAAAAATACTTCCAGAAGGAGGATTATCAAAATTTATACACCATTGGAAAGGGGAATGGTCACAGATACAAAATTCAAAATAATAAAATAAAAAGTTATTTTTCATTTTTTTCCGTTCCCTGTCCCCTTAAGCTTCACTGCACCTTGATTCAATCTTATTTTCTATTCAACAATCCTACAAAATCTCACATCATAAATACTTGAAATTATCTACCTGTTCCAGCTCCGTATTCCAAATCTTACATTAAATTATCCTGGTTTTATTATCTATCGACATCAGTCTAGTCATGGAAGAGCTATTTTTCATTCCATACTTATTGGACCAATTTTCAAGTTCCAAGATATCAGATTACATTCTTTCGTCAAAGTATGGCATTAACAGCAATTCTTCAGCAGAGTAGAAACTGCTTAATATATTTTCACCAAACTGAATTCCTCCCTGCTACTTAATATCTTTCCGTAGATGATTCATGTAAACTATGAACAACAAAGATGAAAGATCGTAGCCCTGTATAACCTATGCAAGTACCTTCAACCAAGAATTCGTTCTTCCTTCAATTCTCACTGCAGCCCAATTGTCAACATAAATACCATTGATTGATTTTAATATTCTGACGTTAATCCCATAATCCTCCGGTACGGCGAAAATCATTTCCCTCGATACACATTCATACTGTATGCATTCTCTACATCTGCGAATAACTCTCTATTCCTTTCGTAGCATTCTTCAATATTACCTGGAAAATATTGAAAATCTGATGCTGACAGCCTCCCTCTTGTGTGAAACCAGGCTGGTTTTCATCCAAATAACTCTCAAGCACTGAAGCACCTTCCCTTCCAAAATTCCAGTCAAAACCTTGCCTGGTGTACTGAGCAATGAAATACTTCGTTTGTTGTTGCAGTCCTTCCTGATCGTTGCTGTACTTGTCCAAACAGAAGGTATATTCCTACCATTTTAATGTTATTACGCTGTGATGCATTGCATCGCTGCCTCCCCAATATATTTCACCATTTCAGGTCTAATTTCATCTATTCATCTATTCATGCAACTTTATCTGACAATGGAGTTTATTTAACGACTTTTGCAATTTATCAAGCGATTTTTTCAAAAACATCATAGTCCTCCCCATGAGCGCCGTTGATCGCGAAGTCAACAGGAAGATTTTCTTTTACGGTGAGAAAGTTTTCAAAATATTCCTTCCTCCGCTCCAGTAATTTCCTGGAATATGTAATGAATTCACCAGATTTAACCAAAATTCTCTTCATTTCCGTTTTCCTTCCCTTTCTAGCATTCTTTACAAACGTCCAGGAAGGTTTTCCTGTTGCTTGACCTATCCTTTCCACGTTATTTCAGAAATCTTCCCACGACTTCTTCTAGCATTCAATATGTATTCGTTTCGCTCTGTTTCTTTCATAATTGTACAATTCCCTGTCTTTCATCTGTCCTTGCTTTGAGCCATTGCTGATACGCCTTCTTTTTAAGTTTACAATAAGCTCCCACTTCAACATTTCATCAAGATGTTAGTTTTTTCTCAATTTTACACACAATTTTCGGTTTTGATATACTGTAGTCTATTATGGATCTGGTGCCCCTACCCTCCGAGGTGTAGCGGTGAACAGCCTTATGCTAGAAGAATATTTTCGCAACTGTTATTCCGAATACTGCTGGGCTGAGTTGCATAGACGGTTGAGGCGCTGGAGTTCTGACCCCAACATGGCAGGTTCGATCCTGGCTGAGTCCGGTAGCATTTGAAGGTGCTGAAATACGTCAGCCGCGTGTCGATACATTTACTGGCATGTAAAAGAACTCCTGCGGGACTAAATTCCGGCACCTTCGACTCTCCGTAAACCTTAAAATTAGGTAGTGGGACGTAAAACAATTATTATTATCATTATTTTATTATTATTATTATTATTATTATTATTATTATTATTATTATTATTATTATTATTATTATTATTAATTTTTTTAATCCCATACTAGCACGGACTTCCATCAATGCTTCCCATTCCTATTAACTTCCATATTGTCCCCAAAATTGCCCATCAACCTTTCGTATTCTTCAGTTCCATTTCCAAATCGTGCATTGTAATGGCCCCTTAAATCTATGTCATCCTTGCTGTTGACGCCGATTACGATGTCACTCAGTGCTGCAAAAAACATGTCAAATTCGTCCTCACCTGCACTCTCACATGGTGTATACAGTGAGACAATTCTCGTGCTAATTCCTTCAACTGTCAAGTCTGCCTATATCATTCTCTCATTTACGTCCTTTCCAGAAACTATTTATTCCTGATGAACAGTCCTGACCCTCATCCAATCCTTCCCTTTTTAGCACTCGTCAAGTATACTCCTCCTATCTCCTATCTCTTCCCCATTATCTCCCCTTACCCGAATATCAATAACTCCTAACACATCTAGACGCGTCCTATTTGCTGACTCACCCACTTTTACTTTCTTCCTTCAATAAGCTATATTAACATTGATAGCTCGCGGTCTATTGCTATCTTGTTCACCACCTTGTTTCAAAGGAGCTCTTCGCCTGTGAAATGGGAGTAGAACTCTATTACTTCCATACGTCTGAAGCTTGTTTAAAATGTTCTGGGTGTGCCCGGTTAAAATCCTGTGAAGCAGGATACTACCCTATTACACATACTCTCAGTGATGATCTATCCTCTGACGGGTTTGGGACCACTGGTGGATTGTATAGTGTTAGCCGTCTGAGCACGAGGACGACTATGACTAAAAATGTCTGCGATGTATACTCCCATTCCGTAGCTACTGGTATCCCGACACCCAGGACCACTTAGGCCACTCAGCCGTTTCTCATGGTTCACGAACTAGTAACCCCACGCCACGAACCATAAATATAATATAATATAATATAATATAATATAATATAATATAATATAATATAATATAATATAATATAATATAATATAATATAATATAATATAATATAATATAATATAATATAATATAAGCTATGTAGGTTCTAGGTCATTGACCTAGTAGTAAAGCTATGTAGGTACTTACGCGGGTTCAAAGACCTCTCGGTGAGGTTAAAATGCAGAATGACGTCATAACCTTGCATACGAGAGCAAGCCTAACCTCACGGTCTCCATTGGAAGGGCCTAATTGGCCAGGGAATTATCTGGGGTACTTTTGATATCTAGGTGATGTTATGACGTCATAGCCATACGTACGAGAGCAATGCTAACCTCACTGCCCAACCTGGAGTGTTTCTGACCCCTCAGTGAGGTTATGACCTCGTACCTTTACGTATGAGGGAACTGCTAATCTCTCGGACCACTTTGTAGGAGCCTAGTCGATAAGGTCAGTGATCCATTTGGAGGAGCCGAAATCGGTTAGGTGACCAGCAGAAGAGGTTAATACGCCATTATGGCGTGTTAACCTAACCTTGAGCACGAATTTAAAATGCATTTAAATGCATACTTATCTTTGCATAACCAAACGCGCAGGACTTCTGACAGAGTTGTGACGTCAGAGCGTGGGTGATAACCATGGCCACGAACGGTAACCTAACATCACACAGGCTCTTCGCCGTCTCCTCTTGGAGAAGTGACGGAGCTGTGACGTAATAAACGCGAGCGATTTAAAATCCATGCTTATTTTTACATTACCGAACGTTCAGTCCTTCTTCTGACAGAGCTGGCTAAGGGTGCAAGACGTTATAAACTAGCGTGTGTCCATTCCTTGTCCTGTTTCTCTACGGTGTTGCAATTGTGGTGAGGTGAATCTACCAAGATGGATTTGTTAATAACCAGATACCCTCCCTGACGTCACGTCAAATACATCTGGGAAGATGATATGATGAAATGAATGTCATCATATATGATAGTAGGAATGGAGAGGGTAAAACACGGTAGTGGCATATAGCTTTCTCCTGTCGAACAACATCGAATGGTCTGCTCACGACTTTACGTCTCCACCCGACCGACAAATCACCATCAACAGCGTTATATGTCTCCACTCCACATGAGCACCGTGGAGAGGATTGGAATTTAATCGATGCTTTTAGCATACAATCTAGAAATTAGGAATTGTGTACCACAACCTCCCTTACCCTGCCAGACTGAGTGGCACAAACGGTTCAGAAGCTTCACTTCCGTCGCAAACTTTTTCAAGTCACCATCAACAGCGCCATATACCCTGACTCCATATGAGCCCTGCGGAGTGTGTAGAGTGTACCTCGATGTAATGTACATGCGCACATGCGCACTAGCTATTACCCCATGTTATATCTCTAGCGGGATCTAATAGTAATTTGTTTACATTAAGTCACGAATTTGCAGCGAGAGCGCCCTGTTATCCCTCTGGCGGGATCTGATAGTCATTTGATTACAGTAACTCGCGAAGTCACTGCGAGAGCGCACTGATATATCTATAGCGGGATCAGATATTTATTTGTTTACTGATAGACAAACAGGGTGCATGTTCACAGCTTTGTTTGTTATCAAGACGACTGTCTGTAAACGTGCAGACTTAACCTCCTTTCCGTTCCATAGTGTACGGTGTAGCAGAATGCACTGATGATCATCATGAAGGGTGAACCCTTTGGTCCATATTGAGGGATACCTACCTTTCTTACCTATCAGCAAAGTTCATGAGATCTGTCTCTTGGGTCGTATCGGGTTCTTCGTCACTTGCTGAGGTAAAGGTAGGGTTCAGTAATTTTAATCTATCTACTGGAATGAAAGTTATATTTAAAATATTCCTATTTATTCAGGAAAATTCTGAAGCAATATGATATGTCAACGGTGCCATAGTCAATTGCGTCCACTGGACACCACAATCATTTCTACATAAATGTCAGAACACTGGTGTGAGACATTAACGTAACTGCCTGACGGGCATTCATACTAGAAACCATTGTCTCAATTATTAATCATTTAAGGAAGGAAAGTCTGGAAATCCTTAAGTTCGGCTTCCATGTGAGACCACATGTACCATCATAGTGATTCGTTATGGTCCAGCCCTCGTAACACGAACTTTGGACTCTGGGTATAATTAAGGTCATCCAATCGGTGTGTGCCACACAGTGGTTCTACGGCATGGACCCTTAATTGAATCGATGCGACCTGCGTCTATGTCATGGACCGACATCTAATCTTCTAAGTTACTTTAAAGTCATTGTGGATGATGACCGCAAGGAAATGATGCTACAATGGCATATGGCCCTAATCTAAGTCACTGAGGTTGATGACCCCCTGACCATCCACGTTTCTAGGCTGAAGGCTAAACACAATTAAGTTACATCGGTTGATGACCAAAGTTTCCACTTTACTATCCCCAGCACATTCACTGCTCAATCAATCAAAGTTCAATAATTACAACAATAGCAATGCTCACAAACTTTGTGGCAGTAAAATCCATTTCCTTCGGATATGTCCCCTTAATCGTTACTTTACATTTAAATATTCCCCAGAAAACAAACTAAAATTTCCACGATGCATCTCCAAGTTATTCGCTTGATTAAAGTTATTTCAAAATGCGGTTTCACTGAATTTAATAATTAAATAAATTTAAATGATTTAACGAAATGTTAAAGAACAGTAAATTTTATCTCCGCGGACTCTGGTTTCTTCACAAATTCCTACGCAGCTGTGATGTAAATTCAATCTTGTGATATTTATCTGGCTGGAAAAGAATTGTTACGTAATTCATGTCCAGTTACATATCTTGTCTCATGATTTCACACTTTTAATCTAATCTAGTCCTAACCGTTATTAACACTTGGATATCCTAATAATCTACGTACAAACCAAAAAACTCGCCATATAATTACGATGTCATATCTCGTCATACCATTTATGAATTTTGCACACCCTCACAAACAAACCAATCATCACAACCATCGCTCTATATTTTGGACAACCCTGAATTTGGTTACTCTGTTCCTTATACTCAAAGTTCGTGATTTCAAATGTTCATTACGTCCCCAATTAAACAAATTTTACAGTATTCCACAATACTCAGATTATTACCGGCTATGAATTTCAACTAAATCCAGCATTTTAACGTTCTCCCCGGCCGAGAATACACTCTCAATTCCACGCCTGTCCCGTTATCATATGGTGTAACCCTCACAGCTGAGGCCTCTCGTCCCCAAGTTCGCTTGGCAGTAACATGAAACACCTGGTTTGTTCCAGTTGACTGGCTTCTCAAAATGCTCACCTTTAAACTCTGCCGACATAATTAAACAAATACGATATTCTAACCAACAAAATGCACAGAAAATGCTTCAAGATGCCCACAATAATTATACGCGTCGCAAATTAATACCGCTATGGATTTATATGTATTTCTTTCCATTCCCAACATTATAAAATATTCCTCGGGCTATCGTGTCCCGGCTTCAATGACAGGTCCAACCTGATTCACAAATCTCATATCAACAAAACTAACCTCTGTTTCCCAGCTCCACAACTATCATCGACAAAGAACTGGAATAAAATCCTTACTAGACATCTCGACGTCTAATATCGCACAATGCATTAATCATGAATAACTTCGCATAAATGATATCGTATTTAATAACTTGATTTTTACGAAAAAATGACTGAAAAAATCTATTAGATCTTTTTATTGTCAGTCTGACACAGTTTAAAATGGGCCTAGGAAAACGTTTCTCTCCGTGACCAAATTCATCACCCTAGATTCCCACCCTACAGCGCGCTTCCACTCGATTGAAAATGAGTAACCATGGATTCCTACATTTTTAACGTCAAATTGCAGACAGAAAAATTTTACGTCGAATGAACATCTTAATTTGACATCACAAAATATATGCAGTACACTCACACGGATGACGATCTACATTGGACGTTATATCACTTCGAAACCATATTCAATAACTTTTTACAACATTATACGGCACTCGCAAGACTTCAAAAATTTATCCAAGTGGAAAATAAAACAAATGACTCTTTTAGTCGTATTCTCACATTTACAAAACTTAGTAGGGATGACCACTGCGTCGTATATCCCCATTCAAATACACTTTTAGAGACCATGAAACAAGATATAATAGGTAGTAAGATGGAAAGTCACCTACCTCATGTAGTCACACCATTATTCGTCATAGGGCTCACCTGCGACCCTGGTGATTTATTTAGCCATTTTTACATTCATGGCTTTACAGATCATTATTATATTTCTTCAGGTTTCCTGGAATAAAGCATAAAAAAAAGAAAATACCCTTCACTTGTTTGCTGAGCGCACACGATGGACTATAATTACTTCCGCACACGAATTACTTAATCACAGTAGAATTTATTCAGTACTTTGACCGTCCTATCTGGTACAATTATTTCACTCAAGAAAACTATCTCCTCATGGAGTCAAGACCTAGCCACAATGGCTAAAATCTGCAGTTGAACTCAGTCTAATTTTGTTGTTTGATTTCGCAGAGCAGCTCAACAATTTTTCGTCCGCTTTGTATCACAAATGCCGGAGAAGGAGTCTTCGTCATGGCGTACCTTCATGTTTATAGCAGTTACCCCCTCTCTTCGGATATCTCCCTTTGCAGCCAAGAAAATTCCTATAAATTTTCTGACTTAACTAACCGTAATTTCAAGAGTTTTGAAAGTGACTACATGCTTGCTACATTTCTGGCGGTAGTGTTCATGGACATTTAAAATTTATACGGGTTCGATTTGTGAGATGATTGACCTCCTTTGATAGGCACTATGTTTTTTGACTTGGCTTGGGTCACGCCATGTACACGCGCTTTGAAATACTTCATAAAAGTGACTTGAGATTCTTCCGCCCTCGACACGTGTGGCTGACGTCACGTATCCCAGAGCGTGGGACCGAAGTTAATCATCCCCTCGTCACGTGTCAAATTCATGCTATCAAGAATCGAACTTCTAAATGATTTGTCAATTTATGCATAATGTTCATAGGGAACAAAGGTCATGGGTTCATATTGTTTGTTATCAGGACGACTGTCTGTAAACTTGCAGACTTAACCTCCTTTCCGTTCCATAGTGTACGGTGTAGAAGGATGCACTGATGATCATGATGAAGGGCTATCCTTATTTTAGTCTTCTAAAATACTCGATAGTGGATGGTAAGTGATATCACTCATATGAATAATAAGACAGTAGGCTGTTGTGTTATCAGGAATATTTTCAGCTATTTTAAATTCTAAACGAAGAGCAACCGGAAATTCTTTTATAGATTTTTCACTATGAGAATAGTCTATAACTACAATCGGTGCTTCATTTTTAAGTTCTTGAGGGGAAATAGCGGATTATTTTCTTTCTGGTAATACGATTGCTGGAATTTGCAAAACATGCTAAACAGAAACTCAAATTTATTTTTCTCAAAATTGATGTCCATATTTTCTTAGGGATACATAATTCCTTTGCGATATAGTGTAATATTTCTTAATTTGCAGTGATCAGACTGTGAGCTGTTTCGTGGTTGAATTTACGATGGGTTTAAACCCGCATATAATATACAAAGGCTTTTCAGTAAAACGTGACGTTTTAACATCCGAGATATGCTTGTTTGTAGGTGGTAACACAGGATACTCATTCAGCTCCCACCTTCGAAATCGTATAGGTAATGGTGAATCATTTTCTACAATCTTGATCATTCGAAGTTTTTCTCGATCAGATAATGTCGCATGTGGAATCCTCTACAATATAAGATGAAGTGTAATTTACGAGTCCCCTCGCGAGTTCTCTGCTTCAAGGGAATTGTAATCACTTCGAACACGGATCAGAATTAACTCTTGTTTTGCACTATAATACGTCTATAATCATCAGCAAAGCCGAGAATATGTTTTAATGATAATATACCAGAAAAAGTACTAGCTTGATTAATCATCCAGTTGTTAGTAGCTTTCGTACCCCATCCCGCCATCCGTAAAAGATTAATTTCTTCATCACACTAAGAAGGTAGAGTTTCATTGAACTTGTAATACCAACATCATTCGAGCTCTCTATTTCTACATTATTTACTTCATAACGCGCTTGTGAAAAGAGAAAATCTAGATCAATGTTGTTTTGTTGAAGTGTGCTTGGTCCACATCCATCTGCCTTATCTATGCGTACTTCAATATTGAGTAAACGTTCGTGTGGTAGAGTGTATACATCTTGATTAATGATAAAGATAATTTCATCATTGTTATTGAGTCCAAACGTAAATGAATGAAGCTCACTTCGTACACCTTCACGAGTTTATGCTGAGTTCGTGATGTTTAGCATTTCTTCCAGTTTGTTGTAGTAGCGTATAACCTAAATCTTGGAGAATCTGCTTAAGGTCATCTGTTAACTCATTGAGTTTTCGCAAATATGTAGTGTGTGTTTGGTATTCATCCCGAAGGCTGGTATGTCTCCTGAATGTACACTGTGTTTTATAGTTTTTCATACTGGTTTAAGATGAAGTTTGTAAGCTACGTACGTGTGACGATGTAAATTAATAAGCTGATTGTGTTTATTTACAAGCTTAAAAGTGATGTTACTATTGTGTTTTACAGACACAGGATGATAAATAACTAGGCTACGGACGGTTTCTCACGAATAGTATAACCACTTTCTTCTCGAACAATAAAGTTTTACAGGACGTGTGAAGTTCGTTGATTACTTTGCAAGTCTGTAATAATATTACAAGTGAAGTTTACATGATAATCATTGAAGAGTGTCATAGGTTGATCAGACTCACAACGTACGGTCGGCATGACCACTCTTGCTGAAAATGCAAGCAATGCTCAAATCGAATCAGGTTGTGATTTGAAGTCAACCTTGAATGATGACTCAATAACACATTTATGTGTGATGATAATCACAGTAATTGAGAACTTGTAATTATTATTACTAAAATTCTCATCACTAAGCTATTCAATTGTACTTACAATGTAGTCATGAATATCGTCTACTGAATAACTGCCTGGTGGTAGTGTTAGAATATATTGATCGAAATAGAACCTGTTTACGCCATCACGCACATTATAAATTTTATTATATCTTTCAAACGACACAAGTTCAAGACTATGTGGCTGATGACCGAGTTAATCGGTGGATTAAAGTAGACAGTTGTTTAAGGTCCTTCTCCGCGTACAGCGAACGTTTTTACACCACCGTGGGTCATTATGTGAACACTCATGTTCTTTGTCTACTGTCTGGGTTTGATATAAGACATAATCGTCCACACATGCGTGTATTGAATTTTCGCACACGGTTTTTATTTAAACAATGTCTGCAATGCTTCCGAAATAACGATTGAGCTCAAATGGAGGGGGTAAGTCTCCATAGCTCTCGAAATTCCATACTCTGGATTTACGTTTTATGTAGGCAACATAATGAGTTCAAAGTCTGCGACTGTTTTCTAAGTTAATTACAAGCATTCCCACGTTGACGAGGGCACGCTGGTAGTAGGTCGCGCATATACAGTACACACTTCGAAAATAATGTACTCCTAGCTGTTTAGCAAACGTAAAAACACCTTCGCGGATTAGAGATCGATGTGGCAGTGCATTCAGTAGACGTTTTTGGTGATATATAGATACCAAGCCCTTTCTGCATGGCGCTAGCTTCATGTGTAAGCCTTTGTCTCGTAATGCAATTGCCTCCATTGCCTTGTTACGGCGTTCACTCTCTTTCAACTGTTGCTTCGCTTTTTCTACATCCTTAGCAGTTCTTGCTACAGCACTAGCACTACCCAACAAAGACCCTAAATCTGCTAGTCCAGAAAACAGTGCAGGAAGAAATCCTGCTTTTTGGTACAGGAATTAGTCGTGCAGGTATAAGAAACTCTTTAGAAATGTTCTCGCTCTTGCTGCGCGTAAAGCCTTAGTAATAGCTATTCGCAGATTATATTCCCCTCGAGTAGCTTTTCGCGCAGCCTTTACAACTTATTTCCACCCAACAGTTTTAGTTTTCTTCTTCATAAGGTTTGGATATTGTTGTTTTCGTTTCTTTACACAACTTCACTCGTCAAGAGTGATTTATGAACTGACAGTTACTTGTTGCTTCATTTGATATATATAATTGTCCCTTCATTATTCAGTTACCATGAAAATTATAAAACAGCAAGACACGCTATCTGTTACTGACATAGTGTCACATCTCTTACCTATTTCTGGTACAATTACACAAAGATGTCATGCAACATTGTTTCCATTTACTATTCGATGTATTATGACCGGCCCATCGGGATGCTGGAAGACGAATCTATTACTCACACTCATTTCCCCTTTAAATGACATACACTTCGTTTTTGTAAAGTCACTCTATCAGCCACTATATATTGTTCTACGAATTGCAATGCACGACTTGATTGAAGCTGGTTTGAGATATGTTCAATGTAATGCACATGAGCAAGTACATCACGGGATGATGTGCTATGATCTTTGACGATGTCGCTACAGAAGATTAAAACGTTATTCACTCATACTTCATTATGCGACGACATAAAATTGTAGATATCTTCTATTTATATCAAACCTATTCTCGAGTGCCTAAGTGACAACGCAAATATTATTGTGCTTTTTCGACAAGATGAGCTCAACATGTGACATATGTATGATGATCATGTTAACACTGATATGACATCCAATGATTTTAGACATATTTTTGCTACATGCTTGTCACCGTATCGTTACGGATCTTCGGTTATTAATAAATAAATTGTTGTTATTTTGGACGCTATCGCATGGGTTTTGATCATATTATATTCATCAACACAGAGTTATAGACACTACTTGATCAGAAACCTTCATCAAGTCAACATCCAGCAAAGAGGTTATAAAACATAATCCGTGCTCGAAACAACATTCGACGAAAATTTAAACTAGCTTCACCACTGAAAAATGTTCTATTCTACATCATTATCCTAGTCTACTAAAGTTATGTTTCTATGCAAACATATCATGATAAAGATAAGCAAGAACAATAAAAGGCTGTAAAGGAAGAATAATAAGAAGAAAAGCAGTATGATGAAAAGGAGAAGCATGATAGGGATGAAGAAGAGGATGAGGAAGAAGATCTTAACGATACTATACCATCTACGTAAGTGAAGTTTGTAACTACAGATATTGCTGAAACACCTACTACATCAACACAAGATTTTCCTCTTCTGTCTGAGCTTATTATGACCACACCAGAGTATCGTAATCAGTTTAATGTCTTTTTCAAAATGCCTATAGATCACTCTTTGCTCCTTACATAGGAAAACTCTTTACAGGTCAAACTGACACAACCTACGGTATCCGCTATGAAGAAGACTGTTCCTGGGTAGGTGATGTAAATGTTAAGTATAATGGCAACAGTCTAATCGTGAAAGGTGTCACCTATAAACCTTCTAAGGATCTCTTAGAACTGTTTATTTCACGGATACCTGACAAGGATATACATTCAAAGGTGATATTATAAATATAAATCAATACTTTATGCTACTGATGCAACACGACGTAATTACAAGAGGATAGAAGCTGTAAATGCAAAGAAGAGTCGCAAGAATTGAGAGTTTATTTCTAAGCTTTTTCCTTCATATCAATTGACAGCACTTGGTCTTAATATTATCTAAAAGCCTCTGTTGCCGTACGTAGACGTAATATACTTGAATGACCCTACCTTACTCTTGGAACTATTTCATTTTCAAAGAGCTTTGCAAATTGCTGGTCACGCAGGTCACGAATCAGAAACTCTAGAAATACAGAGAGAATTGCGGCATGCGGGTTTTATTCAGTAATGGCTCGCCAAGAAAAGACCTCACCCGTAGAGATAAGTATCGCTCACGATTTACATAAATCAGCTCGTCAGACCTAATATCGCAGACGCGTTATTACCCGCTGAAAAGATGATCTCTTGCAAGCAGACTTCCTGGAAATGATTCCATATGCCTCTAGCAATATGGGGTATAAGTATCTAGTTACTGTCATCGATGTGTACTCTAAGTTTGCTTTCACACAACCTGTGCATTCTAAGACAACAGCTCAAGTCAAAGACGCATTTAAACATATTGTTGAACAATCAAAACGCTGCCCAAGGCTCCTTCAAACCGATCAATGTGAAGAGATTTACAGCAAGGATTTTTCTGCTTACCTCAAGTTACCTGGCATTCATCACTACTCTACTTACAGCAACATCAAGGAAAGTGTTGTAAAACGCTTTAATCATACACTCAAAGGAATTATATGGCGAGAATTTACAGCAAAAGTTTCTTATCGCTCGATTGAACTGCTACCTAGACTCGTGTCTACGTACAACGATACTCCCCATCGAACTATCGGCACAAATCAACATCTGGTTACTAAGAATACACCACGCGTAGATGATATTCACTTCTAATCAAAATGGCTCATCGGCGCCACCATCGCTTTAAGAAAGGTGATTTTTTCCCCATCAGCAAACACAAGTCTCTCTTTATAAAACGATACACACCTAACTGGATCACAGATAATTTTCAAATATGGAGTGTCAAGCTTACTAATCCAGTTACGTATTTACTTCACGATATTTCAGGACAGCCTATTGAAGGAGGATTCTACATCGAAGGACTCTAGAAAACAAAATATCCTGATCAATATTTAATATAACGTGTTATTCGTCTTTGTAGAAATAAACTCTATATCAAATGGCTTGGTGTTAACGAAACCTTCAATTCATGGATTAATAAAGAGGATTTACTTTACAGCTTGAATTTTTTTATTCCCGAGCCTCTACCTCTGTTTTCTTCTACGGCATAAGGCAAGTTTAAACTTGCAAGTCAACATTATTACTACTAGTCGATTTGGGACATGAAGTAAGGTAGAATTAATATTAAAACATCTAATACCATCTGAATTATGTTTCATAAATCGTATTTATGTCAGTATATAGGCCTATATACATTTTCTTTCTTCAAGTAAATCTGTTCTGTACTTTCTTTAATAGATTATTTCTGCTGTTTCCTCCGTTAAATGCCACCACCCAGTAACAGTTCTCATTTCATTGAACCGGCAGCGAAAAGTGCTGCTATTTTCTCAGCAACTGTAGCATAAGGTGACGAAACAGATTTTCATCAGCTACACGTCATAGATCAGGTTTGTTTTGACGATAAGCAATGTCATGCTCTTAGCAGGCAGCATCTAACATATTAATTCCAGGATCACCGCGTGCCAAGCCGGCGTCAAGCCGAGTTCCATGGCCACAGTACTGGTAACTAGGATGATGAAGCTCAAATGGAAGAAGATGAATCATCTTATTGATGAGTCCATGACCAACATGCTTCCTCACATATCTCCCAGCACGTTTCGTCACCATTTCCTACAACAGCTTGCTTACTCTTTTCGCAGCCATAGTAAGTGTTTATAAAGGAAGACAACACGATAGTTGTAGGTCCGTGATACAATTTAATGATTTGAAATGTACGGCACTATCTCAATGAAGGTCTCTTTCCTTAATTCACTGGTGCATGATGTAAAATGCACGTTTGAAGCTCTGACAAAACAGGATCTTGAGTCCATTCACTAGACACATTTTCCCAGGTCTTCTTTACAGCATCCGAAGCTACATTGACCAAAAAATGCCTTTGGTAATGCATTCAACTCTTCTTCGGTAAAAATGTTTAATTTCCTTTTGCATGGATAAAACTGTACGATTGCCTATTCAACTGCGTTACACTTAGTATCAGATGGTAATGACATGTCTTTACAAATATTTATTTCACACTGACGTAATTTCGACATTACAATTTAGGTAATTATGTTGTTCACCTCTCGGCACGCACTGCGACACAACCAATCAAGGAGCATGCACACATGGCGTGAAGTCTGTTTTATTGTTTCTCCACTATGCCCTTTGAGAACAGTTTTAAAGGATGGACATCCAAATTCATCCATGTCAATAATTTTACATGTTGATGGCAGATACCCGTGCAACCATTCCCTCTTTTCACAACCCTTAAAGAAGACAAGATCCGCTCTTCAAAAATAAGCGTTCATGATAATAGCTAGGAAGCGATAAGGTATTCCTTTTTCTTCCCACTGCAGACCTAATATTTTTTCTAACCGTTGTGTCTGCTATTTGCCTTCATCTGTTTGTAAACAGTAAGGGAAAAGTGGGCTTAATACTAAAAATAGTAAATTCCAACACAGCCACCTCTTTGAACTCAAATTCGTTCCCGTTCAATTTAAAGCATTGTACATCAACTATTAATGTTCTTATTGTGATGGAATAAAGTACTCTACTCTCTATATACCACATATATAAAAGCTTTACTAGAGAGTGACGTTGATAACGAACAAGTCTAAACATTCATAAGCATGTCGACGTGATCACTGAATGTTAAAACAGCATGACCATAGTATGACACATGCTCAGTTCCACTATTATTATAATAGAACTATACATAATATATGTACAATGTGCTTGATTCGCAGCTCTGTTACGAAATTTGAAAAGTGTACAACGCCTGAAACGTAGTCAACTCTGGCACTGGTGCTCAACTAAGTAGGGATGCTTTTCACGAGGGGGAGGAAGAGGGGAAGGAGGAGGAGAAGGAGGAGAAGGACGAAGTCTAAGTCTGTGTTGAGAAGGATGAGGAGGTAGTTATAAGCTACTAGTTCTATGAGGACGATAGAACTCTCTCGGTTAGGAGGAGGATATTCAGATAGATAGGATAACGAAGTCAAAAGAAAATACGTAGTATAAAGAGCGTTAGTTACAAAGGTTGTTGTAATATGCTATATATTTCATGAGAAAGAGAGATTTCAAAGAAAAAGCATAACGCACGTATTCAATCAGTTGTACTTTTAACTGAGTGTCAGTCGTTCTTATTCTACTGCCGCAGTAGAATAATGCTTGAGTCAACCGATTTTCGTCTCTTACCACGTTCCTATCTAACCTCTCTTAGTCATTTCTTGTTCTTTTCGATGTCGAGCGCACAGTACCCCCTTGCTTCTAAACACATACATACAAAAGTTTAAAATTAGCCCCTTTGTCAATCGTCATGCATACATTCATGCGACACCAATCCAAAGGATGGAGAACTGCTTTTTATTTCTATAGACAGATAGTGCTCCCCGATATCCTACTTTATCCCAAAGCTAACAAAGTGCGTGAGAAATCCGTTTTACAGTAACTTGCAAACTCGCCGTCAGAGTGTTACTCAAGCTGTTGAACATATTCACATGCACACTAGCTATCCCCCCAGTTATGTCTCTAGTGTAATGTAATAGTCATTTCTTTGCTGTAACTCACTAAGTCGCTGCGAGAGCAGGATCTGATAGTCATTTCATCACAGTAATTCACGAAGTCCCTACGAGAGCGCACTGTTATACCTTATGCTGTTACTGATATTCATTTGCTTAATGTAAACCAAAATTCGTCGTAAGAGCGCACTGTTATGCCTCTAGCGGGATATTTGTTTACATTAACTCACGAAGACGCCACATGAGTGCGCTGATATGTTTCCTCTCCCCCACATAGCTGAGCCAGACTAGAGCCTACAAAGTTTGCGATGAAATGGCAACGTCTCCACCGTCTGAGCCACACAGCCAGGCAGGGTAAGGGAGGTAGGGGTATACACTTTATAATTATTAGATTGTGTGCCCGAAAACATCGATAAATTCCTAAAAGCCTTGGGCAGACCTTCCGATTCTATTCGACAGGAGAAGGCTATGTGCTACAACCAAGTTTTACACTCTCCATCCCTACTATCATATATCATGTCATTCATTTCATCTTATCATTTTCGCTGATGAGGTTGCCGTCAGAAAGGGCATCCGGTTATAAAAATCCGTCTTGACGTATTCATCTCACCACAAACACTTCACTGCAGAGAAACGGGAAAAGAAGTGGACACACGTTAGGTTTGAACGTCATGCACCTATAGCCAGCAGTCCGCATTTCAAAATACACAAGCTGTTACGTCACAGCCTGCGGGTTCGGTTATGTAAAGATAATAATGCATTTTAAATCGCCTGAAATTATTACGTCAGAGCTCCCTTACTCCTCGAAGGGGAGGCGGCAAAGAGCCTGTGTGAGTTAAGGTTACCATTCGTGCTCAAGTTTAGGTTAAAACACGTGTTAACCACACCTACATGTCACCTCACAATTTCGGCTCCTCCAAGGGGAGCCCGTATGTAGCCTGTGCGAAGTCAGGTTAGCGTTTGTGCGCAAGGTTAGGTTAACACGTCATAATGACGTATAAACCTCATCTGTAGGACACGTAACCGATTTGTGGCTCCTCCAAGAGGGTCCGATAGATTCGGCTCCTCCAAAGGGGTTCGTGACCTTTCCGACTCAGCTCCACCAATGGGACCCGTCCGATTCGGCTCCTGCAAACTGACGCTTGAGTTTAGCATTGCCCCCGTACGTAAGGGTATGAAGTCATAACCTCACGTAGGGGTCAAAACACTTCAGCTTGGCGAGTGAGTTTAGCGTAGCCCTCGTACGTATGGGTATGACGTCATAACCTCGCCTAGGATTCAAAAGTATCCAAGATCATTCCCTGAACAATTAGGCCCCTCTATTGGAGTTTGTGGGTTTAGGCTTGCTCTCGTACTCAAGGCTATGATGTTGTTCCGCGTCTTAACCTCATCGGGAGGTCATTGAACCCGGGTAAGTGACTACATGGCTTTACTACTAGGTCAATGATCTTGAACATACATAGCTTTACTACTAAAAAGTGTGGGAAAATGCTGACTCAGCACCCATTATTTTAGAACATGCTTTGTCCCTCTGCTTATAATATACAGTAAAACTTGCTCAAAGCAGAACGTCTATAAAGCTGAAACTTGTCCAATGTGTACGAATGATATGGCCCAGGCGCACTGGATATGACCTTGCATGTTATTTAAGTTGTATAAAGCGGAATCTGTTCAACGTGGAAAACGGAAAGAAATTATGAAAATAACTAGTGTATAATGCCGAAATTATGCTTTAGCTGTGAAATTTATTCAGGTATAGCCGGTAATGCAGGTACATATTTCGCCAGAGGAAGGGTCAGGTGTTTACAGACCGTACACACTGCTCTAATGAAGTCCGGGTTTCCCAAATTCCTGGTAGAATAGGATTTATTTCACCACTAATTGCCTGACTCTTGCCATGGTTTGTAGAGATCTATATCTTGATGTTCAACGTGAGCCCAATTCTAAGGTAAGCAGTTCCCTTACTTTGTGTCCCGTCAGTAAATTTGTGTCGGTTTTGAAGACAGCAGGATGGATAAGAAATATACATCAGTGACCCTGAACGCAAAAATGAAACATATTGAAGCGAATGAAAAGGAAAAGTTGTCTGTGCGTGAAACTATGTCGCTTTCCAGAAGTGGAAAATCTCAAGTTTGAGAGACCTTAAAACATAAGGACGACATTACTAAGCAGTGGCTGGAAGGGAATGGACAAATGAAGAGGAAATCTAAGATAACAGGCAATGAAGAAATCAGTGATTTAGTGTGGGAATGATTCGTCAGTGCCCGGTCGATAAACCTTCCTGTTAGTGGTCCTACGCCAGAGAACGAAGCTCTTGCCGTTGCTAAATCACTTGGCAACACCGCCTTTGAAGCATCAACTGGGTGGCTGGAGAGTTTAAAAACAAGACACAATACCGTATGGAATGAAGTCTGCGGTGATTCCAAAGACGTGGATGGAAATGTAGTAGCCGAGTAGAAATCGAAGCTGAAAATTTTAATTTCTGGCTATGAACCTAAATACATTTCCAACGCAGACGAAACAGGATTGTTTCTTCGAGCTTTGCCTTCAAAGTAATTTCCGCTTCGTGGAAAAGGTTGCGGCGAGGGTAAAATGTCTAAATAAAGACTTACAGTACTGTCTTGATGACCAGTGCTCTAATGGAAGAATGGCTGAAGGAATTTAACTGTAGGATGAAGAAGTAAATGTTATTCTTTTCCTCGACAATGCCACTTGTCACTCACATGTGTTGCTTTCCAATGTCAAGCTAGCCTGATTTCCACTTAACACAACCAGCGTTGTTCATCCTGTGGACCAAGGAGTGATTTACACCTTTAAATCTCACTATAGGAGTTTATTGATGCAGTCAATGATCAAGAACGTTGGTACAGCTGACAACACCTACTCCCTTGCACGCTCACTTTCCGTACTGGAAGCTGTCAACCTGATCAGTTCAGGTATGAAGCAGACCAAACGTCAAACAGTCGTACCTAAAGTGTTTTGCAAAAGCGGGATTTGAATAAAATGATGACGTTGGCACACCTGAGAAAGTGACTAAAAATGCTGCACAAATGTCTACGCTGGGCTAACAACAGAATTTCGCATCTAATATAGGCGAACACATTCGCAGCGACGACCAGCTTGCTACTCACTACAGTTTCCAGTTTGCTATACAGCTTCTGAAGATCCGCCGCATAGAGAATGAAGAAAATGTTAATCCGGGGGAAGGAGACCAGGAAGAGCAGGAGGAGGAGGAAAGAGAAAGTCAGTATAAAATACGCACTCATGAACAAGCTATTGAGTGTGTCAAGGACAATGAAAATATTGCTGTCAAGTCGAATTCACCGCGACTTCTTTAGCTACTGTACAGCGCTAAAGGCTGCATTGAGAAAGACATTATATCAAGGAAGGTGAAAGAGGTTTCTTTGTTAGACATGTGGAAGAAGGAATAATTTGACAAATACAGTACCGTATGTAATGTGTTATATGTATACAGTAGTTTGTTTATTAAACATGTGGAAGAGGCAGAAATTGTGTTATACAGTATGTGTAACAGTACAGTGTATGTATACTGTAATTTGTCTATTAAACATGTGGAATAAGGCAGAAATTTTCCGGTTTTCATTGAGTACGGTACATACAGTACATTCTGTACATAATATGTTGAGTGCGTTATAGTGCAGGCCTATGCGAGACTAATAAAAGCGTATTGTACATGAATATATTGTTTTACTGGGATTTGCATCCCCGAAACTAGACTAATGGATCAGGAGTAAGTAATTTGTGAATCTACTTGTATAACTTTTGTCAATCCGGAAACTTGTCTAATTCGGAAAACAAACTCGGACCCTTGCGATTCCGCTTTGAGCAAGTTTTACTGTAATATAATATAATATAATATAATATAATATAATATAATATAATATAATATAATATAATATAATATAATATAATATAATATAATATAACAAAGACAAAGTCACCTCCGTACAGGCCATGAAGGCCCTTGGAGGAGTTGAAGGTAAAGGCTTCCACCACCTTTGCCCCCAGGAACTAACCTGTTACTGATTTTTGGTGTAGGCTGAGTGAACCTCAGAGCCATATGCACCTCCGGAAGTGGAAATCTCGTTTCCGAAATTTTACGACTTCCTGACGGGGATTCGAACCCACGTCCTTCCGGGCGAACCGAGCACGCCTTTAACGCCTCGGCCAGGCAGCCCCTATAATATAATATAATATAATATAATATAATATAATATAATATAATATAATATAATATAATATAATATAATATAATATGCATTCCTGTATGTACTCCCTTAAGTCGCGTTTCCTGATACATTGTCGGGGATGACGTGAGATGTATTTATATGAAGTATATTTACAGTCAGATGCCCTTCCCGACCTGACCCTCAATCAAGGAGCTAGTGAAGATGAAATGAATGATGGTGTACGAAATTTTGTAAGGAGGTGGACTGGATATGCAGTGGCCTATGAAGAGGAACCGTCCCTGCAGTTGCCTGGAAGTGAAAATTTGAAATACCACAAAATTATTCCCAGGATAGCTAACTGTTGCTTTTGAACCCATCCGTCTTCCAAATGTAGAGCTTGACTCTAAAGCTAATGCGCTTTGACACGCACGCCCACTCTACTTGGCATAGTATATTTTAATGCATTTTAATGCCTCAAACCCTCTCCGTACAGGCGATGAAAGTCCCCGGAAGTGCTGAAATAATTCGTTGTTTGTTTTATATCCCACTAACTAGGTTTTTATGGTTTTGGAGACGCCGGGGATCCGTAATTTTGTCCCACAAGAGCTCATTTACGTGCCAGTAAATCTAGCGACACGAGATTGACGTATTTTAGTTCCTTCAAACACAAACGGACTGAGTAACGATCGAAACTGACAAGCTGGTCTCAGAATGCAGGTGCTCTACCGTCCGAGCTACTCAGCTCGGCTTGGGAAAAATAAAGGCTTTTATTATTCGTTACCTCGTCACTAACTGGGATAGTGTGATGAGGTCTATGCCAGGCTGAACTTGGTTCTATTGCATTTGTTTAGTGGGAAACTCAGGCATGTGTCTTTTCAGAGAATCAAGCTTCGATTCTAAATGTTTCGACTTTCCGAAGAAAATTTGAACCAATGTCCTTCCGGGTGAACCGAAAAGTTCCTTACCACCTCTACCATGCAGTCCGTAATATATGTAAGCTTTGCTAATAATTAAGCATGTTGGTCTGCTTGTCTGTCTATCTGTATTTCCTTCATGTAAAATGTATTGAACAGTACGAACTCAAATGTATTAAGCTTACTACTAATAGCGTCGCTTAACTTACAGAATACTTGCCATCATTCTGTCTATTACGGGGGTCATGCTATATAAGAAAATGGGTACCATGCCAGAGGAAGATGTTTGCGTGGTTTCTTCAAGATTGAATTGAGTTTCTAATTGACTGTTGAAGGGAGTGGACGTGTTTGTGCAGTGATGGGCATTTACTTATCAGCTTATCGAACAGCAATCGCTTCATGGTCAAGCAGGCAGAGGGTTGCACTGTGCGTGATGGAATGCGGACTTGCAGCAGATAGTTTCTCGGGAAGTGCTGTATGGTTGGCATTCATTACCACATTACTTATCATAGGAGGCTTGGAGTTAAACCAAGTCCCTGTTCAAGCAGCTTCAGAAGAGGTGGTGAAAGTGAACGTGAAGTGTATGGGATGTAAGAGGAACATAAGGTCTTGTGCTGAGTGTGATAAGCTCAATGTGGTATAATCTCAAGTGCGATAAGCTACAGCAAGTGTTTCATGAATGGGAATGTTACTAGCGACAAAGCAAAACTTGACGAACTTCAGCGATAATTAAATGAAGCAAATCTCATGATTGCGGAGCTGCAGAAGAAGTTACAGGAAGTGTATATGAGAATCGTTAGCACTCATTCATCTGTGGAGAATATTAAACCTGAAAATTGTGTGGTGATAGGCCATTCGATCATATTGCATGTAGGATGGGAGAATGTATCAGTGAAAGTGATGTGCCTGCCGGCAATTTGAGCGGAGCAGTTGAACAAGAACATAGAGGACAAATGCGGTGGGAATGAGATAGTAGTAATTCTCCACGTAAGAACTAATGACTTAAAAATGCAGCGGACTAAATACATAATGGGGGACGTTTATGATCTCGACTGAGAAAACCTTCTCTAACTCAAATGTTTTTGTTAGTGGCATACTAAGGAGACCAAACGTATCATATTAGAAGTTTGACTGGTTGAACTAAGAGCTTCAGTGAGTGGCCGAAAGTTTCGGATCACTCTTTGTAGCCGACAACATTTGGAGTGACTGCAGAGACTTCAGCAAAGATCGAGGAGGAGTGGTGAGACTAGATGATCTCTTTCCGAGGCTTACCGAGTCTTTTTCCACCCAAACGGATGACGGCGCAGATCGGGCATTCGAATGACGATCCACGACGGGAGCAGATTCCATGCAGCTACAGCGACAAGTCGACAATCAGCAGCACATTGTGAGAGGCAGTGATACCGGATCGGGTAACTTTCTTAGATTGCTGCAGGTAAACTGCGGAAGTATAGGTAATAAAATAGCATGATTCGAAAATTTCGTTGTTACGAGTGACCCTGATATAACAGTGGGATCGGAAAGTTGGTTATCGGATAGTAACTTGCATATAATTCAGAAATATTCAGGTCTAGATTTCTACCATTTGGACGGGATAGAGGGTCGAAAGGTGGGGGAATTGTCATTTGTGTTAGGTCAAAGCTAAGCAGTAAGTTAAATTGGGTTCTCGGTGACGACGAAATAATTGGGGGGGAGGCAAATAATGCACCTAATAAACAAAATATAGTCATGTATTGAGCTTATCGTCCACTTAAATCAGGTTTAAACACGATCACTCGTCCTTCAGATTTGATATGTGTAAATATAAGCTACGGGAAAAGAACTATGATTGCAGGGGATCTAAACCTACAGCCAGTCAACAGGGCTGTGTCAACTACGGTGGGCCTAACGCAGGAAGCAGTTAACTTATTAACGTGGGGCAATGGCTCTTCCCAAGTCGTTGCATAGAGGACACTTAAACGAGCACTTTTAGATGTTTTCCTAGTTAGAGCGGAGGACATGGTTATACCTTGCGACGTAATTCAGGGGATTAGTGACCACAATGCAGTGGTGATCGATCTCTCTTGGGGAACTTGTAATATAGGTATGTGAGAATTTCTAAGACTATTTGGGGCTATGCGAGGGGAGACTCCGTAGGTCTTCAAAACTGTTGGAGGTTGTGCAATACCAATTGATTAATGCAGGGCAAGGGGATGGTAGACATTTGGGAGAATTTCAAAACCATTTTAAGTACTGGACTGAATAAGTTCGTTTCCAAGAAGATAATAAGGTAAAATTCAGTTACGCCGTACTACACCGCGACTATTAGGAAGCTTAAACGTAAGACTAGGAGAGCGTTCAACAGAGGAAATAATAATGATGCGTGCAAAGCAGGGTACCGAAGTTTGGTGAAGCATTTGCTAGCAGAAAAGAAAGTGGCTGAAGGGAACTATATTGACAATATCCTAATTTTCCGAAAACTTATAATGGCTTACAAATTAAAGCTTCATTTTCGCGTTAAGGTCTTTCCGAACTCAGGAGAGCTAAATCTTTTGGGCCAGATTCTATTTCTGCAGAGACATTTAAACTCGGGGATGAAGCGATCCCACCATAATTAATAGGAATCTTAAATATATCACTGAAAAATATGAAGGTTCTAGAAGATTGGAAATTGGCCATTGTACTTCCTATTCACGAATTTGTTGACAAGAGCGACTTCAATAAGCACAGACCGGGAAGTTGACGTCTATCGTATGCGAATAAACGGGGCAAATAATTGTAAATTATTTGAGGTTAAAAATGGGACACTTCTGGAATGATATTTAAGGGACAGCATAGCTTTATGGAAGACGTCTCCTGTGAAAGCCAGCTCTGTTCCGTATGTCAAGATATATTGGATAAGTTCGACAATGGGTCAAGGATTGATGCAGTAGTGATTGATTTTGATAAGGTATTCGATCTTGTGCCACATGACATCCTCCTTGAGAAGTTAGCGAGTATGGACATTGACATCAGAGTGGTGAAATGGATACAAGAATTCCTCAATGGAAGATCTCAGAGGGTGCGCGTGGGAGAAACGCTACCTTCCCCAGTAAGCGTTACGTCTGGTGCGACTCAGTGTAATAAGGTTGGGCCAATTGTTTTCATACATTTCATGAATAATATGCCTGGATCGATTAAATTGGAAGTGCGCCTCTTTGCTGAAGTTTAATTCATATGCCGGGAGATAAAGACAGAGGAGGACGAACTATTGCTTCAGCAGAATTTGGGTATGACTGCAAAATGGGTGCGGGAGAATCGAATGAAAATCAGCACCAGAAAAAGCATGAAATTGTGTTTCAATTAAAAAATGGCAGGAAAGTGCGATTACGAACTTGGGTGAGGGAGTGTTGTTGAAGTAGATAGTTGTAAGTACTAGGGTGATACTATTAGAAAAGACTGAAACTGGTCAGATCAAGTGGAAAATGTAGTTAAGATATCCTGGAGATCGTTACATTTTATTTTGCGGAATCTCAAGAAAGGTAACTCAGGTGCTCAAAATAAAGCTTATAAATATTTGGTAAGACCTATTCCAGAATACCGATCTGCGTGCTGGGATCGGTACAGGGTAGGTTTAATAAATTGTCTAGAAAAAGTTCAAAGAAGAGCGTTCCGTTTCGTAGAAGGGAATAGATGTGGTACTACAGTATTAATTGGGAATGTCTTGAATCTAGAAGAACTAGAACTCGCCTGTGTGGTCTTTATAAAAGGTACACGGGAAGGGCTGCCTGGAATAATATTATGATTAGGTTGGAACATCTCTCGTTCTTATCGAGAGGGGCCGATGTCCTAGATGTCAGGCCCCTTCGCACAACAAGCATTATCATCATCATCATCATCTTATCGACAAATGATCACTAGCATAAAATTAAGACCAGAAACCAGCATACGGATGTGGTCAAGTTTTCCTGCGTAAACAGGACCATAAGGGATTGGAATGAATTACCTGCAGGAGACCGATAGATTACCTAACGGCATCAAGGCGTTTACGATAATTAGTGTTAGTGTAGAGTGAAAAGTACGTTTTAAATGACGGACACTGAATTTGTGATTATCTACTGGAGTTAGTATATTTAACTGGTACATTTTCTTGTAATGCTTTCTTTTCTTGGAATTGCGTGTTGAAATCATGTTGTTGTTGCTATTGTTTGGTAATCATCTTTTAACTTTATTTTATTATCACTTGTAATGTTAAGGGAGTAGTAAGCTCAACCTATAGAATTGTAAACTGTAGTGTTAAGCACTGGAAATCAAGGGCGCCCATACCCGGGGGCAAGATGGGCGGCGGCCCCCCTCTAGATCTCAGGGAAAGACAAAAATCTAGTGTAGTCACGTGTTTTCCTTTCAAGAAAATGACTTAAAAGTCAGTATTACGTAAAAGCGGTAGTACTGTCCCCCACCAACAGGCAGGGGATACCGTGGGTTATTCTACCGCAGAATAAAAATCGTCATTTATCTTCCAAAATATTAAAATTACTACGTACCCCCAGGTCTGGGCCCCCCTCTAGAAACTCTCATATGGGCGCCCATGCTGGAAATACGTAAGTTGTGTGTGAATTTGTACATGATGATGCTGGATTTTGAATGCTAAACCAGTAGTATTTCTTATAATATTTCGTTTCCATGGTATTACTTGTTGTACTCTTGCTGTTGTTGTTGTTGGATAATTATGTTTTTTACCTTATTATCACTTATTTAATGTCAAAAACGTCATAATTGGTCCGTATTGACTTTAAAAATGTGACATTTTAATTATACACTACAGCTCATTAATTTCAATACACCCAATAATTGACAACTACTTCTCTATAGATAAGGTCTAATACCGTGGGTACGGTTGAGGAAGCAAAAGAATAGTACAACAGTTGTACACAGGTCATGATTTTTGTTTGTGGTCGTCAAGATACAATAGTATCCAACAAACAATGCTGTGTACATAAACGTTATGTACCTATCGGATATGCTTTTTTACCTATTTGCCGACGGACGCCGCATTTGGTGCACCTGTGTTGTTCCCTGTAGTGATGCAGCGAACGGCAAGCATTGCCACGATACATAACATGTGGTTCCTGCATGTCAGTTCCTTCGTGACAGTTGAAGTGTGCACATCGCTAGTATGGCTCCACGAATGGAGATATCCATAGAAAAACGTGCTGCAATTGTCGCACTTAGCCAAGCAGATTTATCTGTTCGCCAAATTGCGAAACAGTGTAGTGTGTCTTCAGGGGGAGTGCAATACACCCTTCACCGCCAGAAGACAACAGGCAGCAATAAGGACATTCCACGATCAGGACGACCTCGTAAAACAACTCAAAGCGATGATAAATATATCAGAATTACCAGTAAGAGAAATAGATTCAAAACAGCGTCCCAAATTCGTGCAGAATTGGTAGAAATGAACACGACAACAATATCTGTTGCAACAGTAAAAAGGAGACTGATATAAGCCGGCTTGAAATGATGTGTCACAGCAAGGAAACCCCTTCTAAGGCCCATGAATAAACAGAAGAGACTTCAATGGGCTAGAAAACATCGTAATTGAACATCGGAAGAGTGGAGGAAGGTGTTATTCACCGATGAATCGAAGTTCGCGATTTTTGGAACCGAAAGGAGAATATTTGTTCGCCGATTTGTAGGGGAAAGGGTAGCCTAGCAGTGTGTTCTACCTACAGTTAAACACGGTGGAGGTTCTATTATGGTTTGTGGATGTTTTGGCGGAGATATAGTTGGCGACATTGTGAGAATAGAAGGATGTATGGATCAGAAGCAGTACCACCGCATACTTCAGTATCATGCAATACGAAGTGGATTGCGCTTAATACAGAAAGGGTTCACCTCTCAACAGGGTAATGACCCAAAAACATCGGTCGGCACACTGTACGAACCACATTGCATCAAAGGAAAAACAGACAGTACTGAAAGGTATGGTATGGCCGTCCCAAAGCCCCGATTGTAATCCCATTGAAATTGTCTGGGATGAGGTGGACAGACGTATCAAGGAAGTTAATATATCCAGCAAGGAACATCTCTGGTATATTGTTAAGGATGTGCGGAATCATATAGATTCACGATACCTACAAAAACTGATTGACAGCATGCCTCGAGTTTGTGAGGCAGTCATTAAATCCAAAGGAGGATACTTTGATGAAAGTAAAATATAATGTTTGTGATTGTATTATATATGTGTAAGTTAATATAATTATCTCTTGTGAAAAATAACGTTTGATTTGTGTTGTAAATCATAAATACCAGGGTGTATTGAAATTAATGAGCGGTAGTGTATCACATTTTAATGTAGTATTGAACAGGTGGAGAATTCTACCCTTTATCTTTGAATGTTATTAGCACTTGTAATATTAAGCTATGTGAGCCTCCGTGGCTCAGGCGGCCGCGCGTCGTCCTCTCACCGCTGGATACCGTGGTTCAAATCCCGATCACTCCATGTGAGATTTGTGCTGGAAAAAGCGGAGGCGGGGCAGGGTTTTCTCCGGGTACTACGCTTTTCCCTGTCATCTTTCATTGCGGCAACAATCTCCAATATCATTTCAAATGCCAGCCATTAA
This sequence comes from Anabrus simplex, assembly GCF_040414725.1. Taxonomy (NCBI): domain Eukaryota; kingdom Metazoa; phylum Arthropoda; class Insecta; order Orthoptera; family Tettigoniidae; genus Anabrus; species Anabrus simplex. The sequence goes on from NC_090266.1 coordinate 764,964,407, forward strand.
TCATTGCCCCAGAGGAGAGCGACCGGCTTCGGGAGCCGGCACAATCCCTATCCTCGCCGCAAGGTGGGGTTTCATTCATCCTATCCATGACCCGGTCACTGACTGGAAAACAGGTTGTAGGTTCAATGTTAAGCTAATACAGTAGCAAGATCAACCTGTGGTGTTGTAAGCCGTAGTGTTAAACACAGGAAATAGTTAAGTTTTGTATGTAATTGTATAGGATGATGCTGGATTTAGAATATTAAGCTACTAGTATTCCTTGTAATATTTTCTTTCCATGGAATTGCTTGTTGTACTCTTGTTGTTGTTGGGTAATTAAGCTTTTAACTTAATTTATTATCTCACTACTGTGCCCGACTCGTTGGATGAACGGTCAGCGTACTGGCCTTTGGTTCAGAGGGTCCCGGGTTCGATTCCCGGCCGGGTCGGGGATTTTAACCTTAATTGGTTAACTCCAATGTCCCGGGGGCTGGGTGTACGTGTTGTCTTCATCACAATTTCATCCTCATTACGATGCCCAGGTCGCCTACGGGAGTCAAATAGAAAGACCTGCACCTCGCGAGCCGAACCCGCCCTGGGATATCCCGGCACTAAAAGCCATATGACATTTCATTTCATCTCACTACTGTGAATGATAAATGCCACCGGGATATTTCCGAATTATGGTGCAGTTATCGATAATAATAATAATAATAATAATAATAATAATAATAATAATAATAATAATAATAATAATAAATGTTTAGTCCTATAAAAATCGGGCTTACAAAGTATACATAGAAAATGTTGCATATACTTACCATTAACTGTATTTTAATAAAAAGTGTATTCCTGTGTTTTAGTGTATGCTTTATCCGATTGAGACTAAAATAATTGTTAAACTAGTTAAAAAACAAGGCGCTTACATACAGGATGTAAAACTAAATTTCCTTCACAAGTGCTAATATGTGTTTTCTTCATAACTTTAACAATGTACCGAAAAGGTGTGCGCCTTTTAGCTATTAAATGACCATTTTGATCACGCTGCCGAGGCGCATACATGTCGAGCAGTGAGTCAGATAAATTGAATGTAAAATGCATAGATCAATATTGTAATAACCTTAGAGATCTTAAAATTTACTACAAGGTAAGAATTAGCGTTTATTAACGATCAAAAATATATTCGATCAGTAGTATCGGTTTGGGAAATGTTTAGATCATACCTATCATTTTTTCTATGCCACATTCAGCTCGCTTGTGTGCTAATGAGGAGAGGAGCTTGCCCGAACTCGACAACTATTACCTGCTTTGGTGAAATCAAACCCACGAATTCTGAAAGTGTCCAAAAACCGTCCCCTGAGCAAACGCACATAGGATCCAACAAGGCAACGCGCCATTCACACGATGTCACAGCGAGCTAAGTGAGACTGCAAACTTAGGAACTTAGTTCCAGCTTGTCAAGACCACTATCTGTATTGATTATGTCCGGCTAGCGGCAAGATCATTGGCTGGATTGCTTAGGTCCGGCTAGTGAGAAGACCATACGGCTGGGGTCAAGCAATGTGGGTCCGGGGCGTTAGCCACCGTTTGAGAGCCACGATCTGAACCACATGCCTCTTAATATTCCCCGTAACGGTACTGTCTTCTGCCTCCATTATGATGATTCGAGATGGGCTCAGAGAATCGGCCTTGGAGGCCCCCTCACCGTTGACTCGGATACTTCAGGGGAGAGTACCGAGTTCGTGCACAGTATTAACTGACACTATCCCCTAGCCTGCCTAAGTTTTTGCTATTTACAGTTGCCGAGTTGGAGTCCTCCCGGGAAGAGAAGTCAGGCGACGCGAAGCAGATCAACCTTCCTACTTTCGCTGTGACGAAGGCGAAGAAAGTGGAGATTTAACACGTTAACGTAAGGAATAGACTTCATAAACTTATTTGAGTCTGGCCCACGGGCAGGTATACTTGTCGCTTCCACCTGTTACGCACATACTGACAATCTTGACTGTTTGTTTGGAGCGCAGAAGTATCACCGTCGTTTTACAGGAAAACAACTATCACCGCTCAGGTCACTCATCAATTTCGAGTTCGACCAGTCTCATATCCAGGGGTGTTTTAGCATTCTTTTGAGATTCCGCGATGCATAATTTGTGGAATTATATGACGTTCAATGTCATGGTTTCGACCCGTTATTACTTATTTCAGTAGATAACGTTGTATGTTAGCGTCTCGTATTTTGACGACAGTGTCTCGTTTGATTTATCATCACATTGAGAGCGTGCTATAAGTATTGGGCGCAATGGAGTTAGGTTGGCTACCATTACTATCAATGATCACGATGTTCCAATAATTTATACGCACCAACAACAAAAAGCAAAACAAAACAAAGCACAAGTACGTAAGTCGACTAGCGTGTTGTTCGATGGTCTTATTATGTACAAGGGTTGTCGTGATCCTAAGGAATGGACAGGCTTAGGACTTAGGTTCGATTTTAGGGAGCTTACACTGTGGCAATAACAAGATTACACTTCCAATTCACTCACAACACCCTTCACCTGCATTATGCAAAGCATCGGTACACCCTTCAAAATACACAATTACGTAGGGAAACTAGTCTTTACAAATATGTACAAACTTGTTACGTGAGAGGGATTTTTCAAGTCCCTATCCTATCGAATTCTCTGTAGACAAGTTAACTTACAATTGAAGTATGCCTGTGCAACTTGGTGAATACTTAGCTTGTGTTTCAGGATCTTCTTTCTTCTCTCTTTTTCCTTTTCTCTTGATTCTTCTCTCTGCGACGCCGTAGCCGTCTCGGACGTTGTGAAGTCTAGCTGAAGGAAAGTGCAGATGCACAAAGGCGAACTCGGTACGCTCAAATGCTGTTGTTCTCCAACTCAAGTTCAGTTTTCCTTACCGAAGTTTTCTGGTTAATTATGAGTTTGTTGATCATAATAGCACTCTGCCGTTACTTAGTGGAGTAGGTTCACTCTCGGTGTCTCTGTGGCACACGGCCACACGGTAGCTGGAACAGTCTACCCTTAGACTCTCCCTGTGGCTTATTGCCACGACACGTCTTTCACAGAAGCTCCCTGAGAGTCTCCCGAACTCCATCTTACGTGTTTATTCGCAACTTTCTGGAATTTTTTCAGTGCCTTCTCGAATATCATCCCCTACTACCACCAAGCTCTGTTGTCTCTCAGTCTGACTGGCTCATGTGTTCCTGCCACTAACTAACGGGGTAGTGTCGTGGAACTCTCCAGATCAAGGTATTTTTATGATGCGTCAAAATCAATGCGTGACCTACTTGACATTTCTTTCCAGTGTCTCCTCGAACTACCTCAGGGCTTCCCTATTGCGTCCTCTGTTTCTACATTGGCACCGAGCTCGATAGCTGCAGTCGCTTAAGTGCGGCCAGTGTCCAGTATTCGGGAGATAGTAGGTTCGAACCCCACTGTCGGTAGTCCTGAAGATGGTTTTCCGTGGTTTCCCATTTTCACACCAGGCAAATGCTTAAAACCGTGATTATGGCCACGGCCGCTTCCTTCCCAATCCTAGCCATTACCTATCCCATTGCTGCCGTAAGACCTATCTGTGTCGGTGCGACGTAAAGCCAATATTGTAAAAACAAAATCTACATTGGCGCTGTTCTGTGGGATATTTCAAAATGTTGCACACACACTGGGCTTGTGTCCACTAATCTTCGCTTTATGCTAAATTGTATCGAATAATATGCTTTAATATTTCGAATTTCCACTCAAATAAAATTATCACTCACTTAAATATTCGAAGCACTGTAACATTTTGTCGTTATTATACATTCGTGTAGGTTCTAGACCATCACTCCCAATCTCTTCATTATCGGAGGTTGCGGATTCGAGACTCGCTCGATTTCGTTCGCTCGGCACTGAGATATGAAAGGGGCACGTCACGACACGCTTTCGTGACAGGGTCACATCTTGCACTCCGAGCACTTTGTCACCAGACAAATGTTAAACCAGTGTACGTAAACAAGTGATGCAGTGCATCGTGCGCCGTGTGTATGTGTAATTGTTCTCCATCAAGCAAGAACGAAACACACTGGCCAACTTACAGTATTCTACTGCGTACTACAGACCGTATTGCTCTCGTAGTAAGGTAGGTTAGTTTCGTCATGTGGTAGCGGACCATAACTCGGAAGACATTGTTCTTGTGACCAATGTTTACAGGACCTTTCTTCCTTCGTTTGCTGCGTACAGCCTCCTCCTGTAAATATTGGAACCTCTTTCAACGACACCGTATTTTTTCTTGTATATTATTGTAAGAGGACTGGTGATCGCGGTCTTCGATTTTGCTAAATGTCACTGCGTTCTACTGCTTTGAATTATTTAGGATATGATACATTTACTGGCTTACAATATATTGTTCTATAAATATAGCCTAAGTTAATTTATCTCTCAGAGCATGTAGTACTTGTAGTACTAGTGGTACATGATGAGGTTCCATCCAGATAGTGTATATACTGTACCAATAGTTGATTTGGAATTAGATTTTCTACAGTGGAAAAATGTGGACATTGTGGAAGTTAACAATCGAATATTTTGAATATACCGGTGGATGATAAAGAAAATTTCAGAATTTAGCCACTAAATTTTATTTCCGATTAAGATAAAACAATCCCAAAGTCATTAAAATTTTAATAGGACCGTGATTAACTTATTAATATTATTTTTGGTATCTAATGATTTTAATACCTTGGATTGAGGGAAATATATTTAAGAAAAATAAAAACGTTTTTGGATACCAGTATTCTGGTAAGTGTTTTGATGTTATTCCAGTGAAGAATTAGTAATTGGTGATGATGATTGTTGTTTAAAGGGGCCTAACATCTAGGTAATCGGCACGAATTAGTAATTATTCACATCAACAAACTCACGTTAAGGTGAGGAAATGATTTGATTGAATAAAAAGTGTAGATTGTTTCTATTTTGATCTCAATTTTATTTATATCAAGTTTATAACTATCTTCGTCGAACGTAAGTCCCTATTTTAAACTAGCAACGACCCTTTATCCTCCTCTGCAGTGTAGGTAGATAGATAGATAAATGTCTTTATTGACATAGTTAAGGCCATTTTGCCTTCTCTTACACTAGACCAATTACAATGCGTTAGAGTCATAATTAATACTACCGTAATAAATACTAGATAAAACATAATTTAAACACAATCAGAATTTAACTGAGATAAAATTCCGCCCCCAGTGAATCATACATACAACTGCAATAATAATAATAATAATAATAATAATAATAATAATAATAATAATAATAATAATAATAGCAGAACTATGGAAATATGCCCCGGAGGAATCACTTGATACCTTGCAAAAGCAAATAGAAGAAATTTGGAACAAGGAGACCCTACCCGAAGATTGGAAAATAGCTTTGATCCATCCACTATACAAAAAAGGCAGCATGAAGAACATCAACAACTACAGAGGAATATCTTTGCTACCCGTGACTTACAAAATTCTATCACTTGCCATCCTGGAGCGCTTGGAAGCACAAGTCGAACATCAAATAGGAGAATACCAAGGGGGGTTCAGAAAAGGTCGCTCAACAGCTGAACAAATCCAAAATCTCAAAACGATCATCAGATATTGTACACTAAGGTCCAAGCAGTATGTGTCTGTCTTTGTGGACTTTAAGAAAGCGTACGACTCCATTGACCGGGAAGTCCTGCTAAACATCTTAAATGAATTTGGAGTTGATTTGAAACTGCTGGCATTAATTAGAGCCACCCTGACCGATACAAAATCCAAGGTGAAGATCCACGGATGTCTCTCGCATTCCTTTGACATCAAAACAGGAGTCCGACAAGGTGATGGGCTATCCCCGATACTCTTCAACTGTGTTCTTGAAAAGATCATCAGAACCTGGCGGGTGAGATTACAGGAAACCAACTACAGTCCAGTGAGAATAGGAACCAAATCCAAGGGGATCGCAACAGACTGCTTAGCATTTGCCGATGATATTGCTGTTCTCTCAAACGACATAGAAACCGCTAGAGCTCAAGTTGAAATTTTAAAGGAAATTGCCGAACAAACTGGTTTGCAGATATCGCTTGAGAAAACAGAAGTAATGACTAACATCAAAGAGGCTCCACCAAAACTCCATACAAAATACGGGGACATCACCCGAGTAGACAAATTCAAATACCTGGGTGAGATCATCATGAAAAATGGACTGGACAAAGAAGCACTTCAGGAGCGAGTACGCAAACTGGAAATAGCCTACCAAACATCCCGCACAATCTACAACAAAAAATGCCTTTCCCAAAACACCAAGATACGTCACTATGAAACAGTTCTGAAGCCAGTAGTTCTATATGCAGCCGAAATCCTGTCTCTAAATGCCAACAAAGGACTCCTTGAAGAACTGGAGAAAAGAGAACGCAAAATTGTGAGAGGGATCTTGGGATCAAAGTACAAAAATGGAATCCATCAAAAGAGATCCAACAAGGAAGTCTACACCAAAATAGAGAAAATTACCGACACAATCAGAAAAATACGGGCACGATTTTACGGTCATCTGAAAAGAATGGACGGAAGAAAGTTAACTAAAGAAATCTTTCACTTTTTGATTCAAACCCCAAAACCACAATTCCCTGGTTTAGAAATACCAAGGAAGACCTGCAAATGCTACATATCTCAGCTGAAGACGCCCTTAACAGAGATCTCTTCCGCAAGAAAATATTGACGAACGGGCTAAACCGAGACGAGCAACCGAAGAGAAGACACGGTGCCCCTTGGTCAGAGGAGCGTAAGCAGGCCCACTCACAAAGAATGAGGGAAATTTGGGCTCTAAAGAAGGCCAAGTTCAGTGTCAAATGCAGCAAGACTTAACGTGGTCCTTGATGGCCCCAGCGAATTATATATATATATAATAATAATAATAATAATAATAATAATAATAATAATAATAATAATAATAATAATAATAATAATAATGTAGTAGCAAGATCAGTGAAGGCCAGAAATGCACAGTTCACTCGTATCTTGCTGTACCATTTAACGCTGTTTTAAATGACACTGTAGTTGGTATTCCTCTGACGTAATCCGGTAAACCATTCCTTTCTCGTGCGGCAAACACCGAGAATTAGCTGTTATATGCGGTAGTTCGATGGTGAGGGATGAGGAGCAGGTTGGATATTTGAGCCCTGGTATGTCTGTCATCAACATTTGAGAAACAACGGAAATGCGAAGAAAGGTAAGATGGGGAAGATGTAGTAAGAACTCGATGGAGGAGAGACAAAGTAGGATGGTCAAGACGAACATGGAGTCGCAACCACTCTAGTTTTAGGAAAGATGGTGACACGTGGTCATATTTTCTTAAATTGCATATATATCTCCCACATGCAATTTGAGCGCGCTGTAGCCTTAGGGAAATTTGCGGCCTCAAGTCACTGAAAACAACATCACAATAGTCAAAATGTGGCATTACAAGAGCTTCGATAAATTTCCTTTTAAGATTAATTGGAAATATATGTTTACCTTTATGAAAATAATGTAGAGCTGAGTAAACTCTTTGACAGATATGTAAGGCATGTGCAGACCAAGTCATGCGTTTATCCATGATAACGCCGAGATTCCTCACTTGTGATAAAAAAGGAATTGAAACATCATGAAGGATTACTCTTGGCAACGGACGTTTATTTATACTTGTCATTTTACTTTGATGGCCAAGAAGGATTATGTACTTGAAACTTAGTAGGGTTCAATTTCAGGCCGTGCGTAACAGACCAATCACTAACAGCCTGTAAATCAATGTTTAGTAAATCTATATTTTCCTGAAGGTCTCCTGCTGTAGAGTCCGTGTAGAGTTGAAGATTGTCAGCGTACACATGGTATTTTCAGTGTCTTAAATTTGATGATATGTCATTCACAAAGAGTGCGAGAAAAACAGGACCTAGTGCAGAGCCTTGCGGGACACTCTGTTCACGTGGCGCCACAAGATAATGATTCCATTATTAGCTTTCAGACATTGTTGACGTCCGTGAGGATGAGAATGCATCCAGGCAATCGTACTCTAGAGCCTTCAGTTTTACAAGTATTAATAAATTTCGAGTGTATCTTTCTAGCCGGATGCAGCCTTTGTAAAGCAGACCCTCCGATGAGGGTGGGAGGCATCTGCCATACGTAGGTAACTGCGTGTTATAGTGGTGGAGGATAGTGTTCTATGTGGTGTGTGAGTTGCAGAGATGTTGGGGACAGTACAAAAACTTAGCGCCCGAGCCAATGGAATTAACCAAAACAGGTTAAATTCCCGACCAGGCCGAGAATCGAACCTGGGACTCTCTGAACCGAATATCAGTACGCTGACCATTCAACACATGAGTCGGACAGTTTTACGAGTAAAATATCATTGTCTACGCTGTCGAAAGCTTTACTGTAATCTATTAGTACCAGAACTGGGAATCGTCCTCTGTGTATTGCTTGCCTAACGTCCTCATTCAATTTGAGTAAAGCTGTAGTTGTACTACGCTCTTTTCAGAAACCTGACTGAGAGGATTAAGGAGACTGTGCGTTCGAAGGTACTCAGACATTTGTTTATGGACTACATGTCATACGATTTTAGATAAAACTGATAAAATGCTGATGGGACCATAGTCTCCCTCCTTCGAACGCGTTTGACTTTTCGGAAGAGGTAACACATTAGACTTCTTCCAGAGAGATGGATATGTTGAGTACAGAATAGAGAAGCTGATTATATGAGTTAAGTTTGGTAATACACATTCAGGACTTAGTTTGCCCATGTCAGTCCCAATGTCATCAATTCCTCTTGCTTTCGTGCTTATTCTGAGGACTGCTTTTCTGACTTGGAGAGGCATAACGTGACTGAAATAGAATATCTCTCTGTCTGGGGTAGTTTGTGTGTCGTATTACTTCATATGTCTCTGTTTGTCGTCAGGTCGTATTGCGAAGTAATTAGCAGTACAGTACTCGCTAAGAATCTCAAGAGGTACTGTAATTTCTTCTCTGTTCTTGTTCTTCGTAAGTCCAAGGTTATTAATAGATTTCCACAATGTCGTCGATGTTCTACCGTCAGGTGTAATTAAACTGTAAGCGTGTCGCAGTTTAGCATTTCGTATTTGTTGTGTTGTCTTATTTGGTAACTTCCTATATTCGTCAAGATTTTGTACTGTAGGGTCATTTTTGTACTGTCTGTGAGCGCAGTCTCTTTGTTTCATTAGTTGTATAATTTTTTCTTTTTAGCACGGGGAGGGTCCTTTCGATATTCTCGCTCGCCGCTTTGGGGCATGCTTGCCAAGTAGTTTGTTACGTCATGCCAGGGTATTTTGCCTGCGTCCTCCATGAATCTATTTTATTTATGTTTTTCAGTATTCGATAGGTGATAAATTTCTGGGAGTGTTTCGGTGGCCGGAGGTTATACGAGATATATATCGCGTCATGTGCAAATGTACGAGGTACAGACGTCTGACCAACATTGATAACTCTGTCTGAATCTGAGTTGCTGGTAACTATATGATCTGATAGTGTGTGCGAATGGGATGTATAGTGAGTCGGAGACAGAGGTAAGAAGTCCATATTATAGGCTTGAAACAATGTTTTGAGTCGTGGAGATTCGGAAGAAGTTGCATCAATTAAGTCCGTATTTAAGTCTCCCATAATTAGTGTGTGAGTATAGTGTGGCTGTAGTTTAGTTAAGTCGGCTTAAAAATCTTCTCAGTGGCCTGTATTCGGATGTTTGTAAAGTAATCTTACGAGGGCTTTAATCTCGTTCGTTGTTATTTCTACAAATATATATTCCGGTTTCCTATCATACATACCTGGTGAACGACCTAAGAGCTTGGGTTTGAGGCTGGTTAGGAAATAGCCACATACCCCTCCAACTCGTTTAGTGAGTGTGGTCACTTCTCAGAAGCGAGTAGCCTTCAAGATGACTCAAAGAAGACTGGCTGGTATCTGTTAACCATGACTCAGACACTAGTAGGACATGGAAAACAGCTGGGGTGAATATTCCTACAACATCGTCCATTCGATTGGCTGCTAATAGGCTTTGCCCGTTTATGCGACAGGCTCGTAGGGTTCTGGGGTGTTGCGAGACAAAACTCTTATGAATACTAGCAGTACTTTTTTCAAGGTTGGGGCTAGAGGGTGGGGGAGTGGGGACAGCGGATTGACGGGAGAGGGTACCTGGTCCGAGGCGACATAAAGTAGCTGTCGAAATCGATTAATGATGTCAGAGGAATTTATTTTGTCACTCGTAACTCTTGACAACTTGGAAGGATGAGAGAGTTAAAAAAATGTACAAATAAAAACGAAAGGGTAGGAGGAATTTAATGTTACTTGAAGTAGTGGAGTGCAGGTATATAATCAACTGTGCCTATAATTACCTATTATTTTAAAGTGTGGCTAAATTAAGGGTGTTGTGTCAAAATGAATGAAATAAAAATTAAAAGAATTTAAAACTGAAAGTTCTTACATGAATAATTAATCATACTCAAACAAGAAAGCAAATACAATTATTTAGTTATATATATAGATAAATAGTTGCCAAACGAAATTATAACTAACTGAACGAAACTCTCTATATATAAAAGAACATGTCCTGACTGACTGACTGACTGACTGACTGACTCATCATCGCCGAGCCTGAACTGCTAGACATAATGAAATGAAATTCTGGGGATACATTCACATTAAAATATAGGTGCTCGCTAACGGAGGATTATTGGATATTCCGTCGCTAAGAGGGTTAAAAGGGGGGTGAATTTTTTAAATGCGTGTATCTATATCTCAAAACTTTAAAAGTTTACAGATGTAAAAATTGGCATTTAGAATCTCCTTTAAAAGTAAAGAAACACGTATTTTTTCGGAAAATCCGAATAGGAGGGGTGAAAATGTTTGAAAGAGGGGTTGAATGCCTTCAATGAGGCTACTAATGTTTCGGAAACTGAAGATATAACAGACCTGAAGCTTTTTATTTGGGATATCCTTTAAAAGAAAAACTATTCTTTTTTGTTTTTGGAAAATCCAAATAAGGGGGCGTGAAAAGGGGGTGAATTTTTTAAATGAGTGTATCTACATCTCAAAAATTTAAAAGTTTACACATGTAAAAATTAGTTTTTAGAATCTCTTTTAAAAATAAAGAAACATGTATTTTTCTGTTTTCGGAAAATCCCAATACGCTGGGTGAAAAGGGATGAAAAAGTGGTTGAATGCCTTTAATGAGGATACTTATATCTTAGAAACTGAAGATATTACAGACCTGAAAATCGGTGTTTGGGATCTCCTATAAAAATAAAGAATCACGTATTTTTGGTTTCTGAAAAATCCAAAGTAGTGGGGTTGAAAAGGTTGTGAATTTTTAAAATGAGTGTATCTCTATCTCAAAACCTTATAACTTTACAGATGTAAAAATTGGTATTTAGAATCTCCTTTAAAAATAAGGAAACACACATTTTTTGTTTTCGGAAAATCCCAATAGGAGGGGTGAAACGGGTGAATAATGGTTGAAGGCCTTTAATGAGGATACTTGTATCTCAGAAACTGACGATATTACAGACCTGAAAATTGGTATATGGGGTCTCCTTTAAAAATAAAGAAACACGTATTTTTTGTTTTTGGAAAATCCAATTAATGGGGGTTAAAGAGGAGTGATAAATTGGGGTTAATTTTTAGAAAGAATGTATCTACTGTATATCTCAGAAACGTAAAATGTTACAGACGTAAAAATTAGTATTTGGAATCTCCTGTAAAGATAAAGATTCTTAGTTCATTTGTTTTCGGAAACCCCACTTAAGGGGAACTATAAATTGGGTGAAATTTTAAAATGAGAATTTATACAGTATATCTAGAAAACTTAACATGATACAAGTGAAAATTGGTATATTTTATCTCTATTACAAATAATAAAACGTGTATCTTTAGTCTTCGGAGAGCCACTTGGGTGGAGGGGTTGGTAAAAGTTACTGAAAATGGGGTTGAATTCTTTTAATTAGTATACTGGTATGTCAAAACTGAAGAAGTAACAGACGTTAAATTTGGTATTTGGAACCTGCTTTAAAAGTAAAGAAACACGTATTCTTGGAAAATCCAATGAAAGGGGGGGGGGGATTTGAAAGAATTGCACAGTAATTGAATTAATGGTAGGAGGATACTTACATCTAATAAAAACTTGCATTGCTACAGACGTGAAAATTTGCTATTTGGATCTCCTTTAGAAACAAAGAAAAACGCGTTTTGGGGGGGATCATCTTGGAGGCGGGAGCGAAAAGGATTTGAATTCTTTTCATGAGGACACATATCTCAAAAACTGAAGATGTTAGAGTCGTGATAATTGGTATTTAGAAGATCCTTTGCTATTAAGGAAACAAGCATTTTTTGCCAGAAAATTCACTTAAGAGGTTGGGCGGTGCGTGTGAAAGGAAATGAAAAGAAAGTGAATTATATTTATGGGGATACTTATATCTCAAATCTGAAGGTAACAGACTTGAACATTGGTATTTGGAATCTCCTTTAAATATAAAGAAACGCACCTTCTTCTTTTTGTTTGCGGGGGTTAAACCAACTTAACGGTGGTTGGGTGAAAAATCAGGCTAGACGAATTGATTTCGCCGTTCATAATGTACTTATAAGGAGCCTCCGATGCTCAGGCGGCAGCGCGCCGACCTCTCACCGCTGGATTCCTTGGTTCAAATTCCGGTCACTCCATGTGAGATTTGTGCTCGACAAAGCGGAGGCGGGGCAGGTTTTTCTCCGGGTACTCCGGTTTTCCCTGTCATAATTAATTCCAGCAACACTCTCCAATATCATTTCATTTCATTTCATTTGTCATTCATTAATCATTGCCCCAAAAGAGTGCTACAGGCTTCGCCAGCCGGCAAAATTTCTATACTCGCCGCTAGATGGAGCTTAATTCATTCCATTCCTGACCCGGTCGAATGACTGGAAACAGGCTGTGGATTTTCAGTGTACTTATTCTGATCATAAACTGATCATTTTTAATCTTTTCTGGGTTCGTTTACAAGAGCCGTCTTTTCCTTTGGAGAACGTTCTAAGATTACAGTAGATTCTCCTGGCATATAAACAAATTTAAACACATTTGAAATAAACGATACGAATTAGATTTACCGTGCAATAGTTTACCTCTATAGGAAGGTCAATAATGCACGGGAGTATGCCTGTCGTATCGCCAGAAATCCCGTGCATTTGTCTACGCGCCTACGCGCGACAGTGGTGCTGGTCACATTTTTTGTAATGACAATGGCATCAGATGTAATTTACCGCCAAGTAGCGGTCTTGAATCTTGCTGTGGGGTCCATAATAATAATAATAATAATAATAATAATAATAATAATAATAATAATAATAATAATAATAATAATAATAATAACTGTTACCGCGGTTTGGTGGATTAGCAGAGGTGAAAGAAGGTGCGGGGGTGAACAGGCCTCAAAATACGAACTTAAAGTTAAGATAAAATTTAACAAGGTTATATTTTCTTTTCAAGATTAAGAAATAACAAATAGAACAGGTACCCAGTAGCCGAAACACAAATCGATAATGTACAATTACAGTGATTACAGGATTTGGGCTCCGAGAGCCAGACACACACTTCTTGAGCTATAAGCCCAACTTTACGATATACACAATTCAACAAAGGGGCAGAAGACCCCAATCATGCCCAGGAGCACTTGCTCCCACTTACACAGTAAAGCCCCCTCGAGGCGCGCAGAAAACAAAATTTTAGAAAGAGCAACCTGCTCTTAAGTTCGAGCCTATCAAAGGCCACACCAAACTCCACTTTCAAGTTGTCCTCCAAGGACATGAAAACAGGGGTAAAAATACCCAACCTACTGAGGCCTATTAAGTAAAGAAACAGGTCAATTACATGGCCTCTAAAATACCAACTTGAGAGGAGGCGTTCTTGCACTCCTAATACACTTTATATAAAACCTACTTGGCAGTAGGCCGTTACCGCAAGGGCTAATCTCATACTAGAGAGGTGACTTATAGAAGAAGACAATTTACATTACATTAAGGAAGAAACGGTTGAGAAATTAAGTTCACCTCAACGCAATATGAGTGGGAGCACGAGAGGGTTAAGCACTCTCTATCCCAATATGTAGTTTAAAAGATAGAATTGATACTAGGTGTCTTTACATTATAGGGGAAAAGTTACATGGTAGAAAGGCTTCGGACCTGCCCCGAGAGTTAAACTGCTGAGCTAGCAAGAAAAGAAGTTATTAAACGGCCATTACCTGGTGGCTGAACTGCTGCCCGAAGAAAGAGGCGCTTCCCGCCCCCTGCTACGTACTTTACACACTGATAGATGTTACAGAAGTGGCGCGGAGACCCGAAAATCAGCAGTTTATATACCCTCGTGGAATGTTCGAGGCGTTTCAGGAATGAGAACACCCTCCCACAAGAATTTTATTGGCTAACAACGAAAACCCCTACACTAGATGAAGAAGAAACACATTATTGGTGGACAATTAATTACAGAAATTACTCATTGGTCGAATTCAAAGCTGGCGGAAAGAAAGGGTTAATATTTCCAACTTAAACAATAACTGAAAGAAATTTAAAAAAGAACGAACTTATGAATTCCAAATTTCTCCAAAAAACACAGTTCTTTCACTCCGCACTAGGGTGCATAATTGTAGTTCCTCAGTAGTGCCATCTGGAAGAGAATGTCCACACTTTTTACTACAGGCAAAACAAAAATACATCGAAAACGACCCAGTTCAAAAACTTCAAAATTTACAAGTAGTGACATCTTTTGAGGAACTTGAAAATTAACACAGTAGATAAAGTTCAGACTTCCTCCAGAAGAGGAGTTTCAACTGGCGCAAAGTTTGAATTAGCGGCGTGGAGGTGTACCACCCGGTACAGACCCCCCCCCCCAAAAGTTCCTCCAAGGGATAACACAGAAGAACATAAACTTTTGTTTCAAAATAAGGTCCAAGTTATGATGTTGATGTAGAAGTTAATTGCGGAAGTATTCATCAACAAGTTTTCTTAAAATGATTGGATCCAGTTTCAAAATTCTTTATAGTTACTTTAGATGTAAAGTCTTTATGGTTGTAGAAGTTGAATTCAGTAGGAAACTTTTAGTTTTTAAAGTTGAGGAAAATTTTTCTAAGTCCACCAAATATTGCAGTTGGATTCAAAACTGTAGTAATCGTTGGTATTAAATGTCCATGTAGCTGATTGAGTACATTCAAGGTTGATGAAGTTAGACGGCCAGACCGGCCGCTGCTGCTTTTGTCCACAGGAGGCCGATCGGTCCCCTCAAGTACCCTGAGATACCGCTCGCCCGCACTATGAGAGGAGTAGTGGAGTTGAAGCACGCCGCGCCCGCGGCGAACATGCAGGTCGCGGGCCAGTTACAGGCTGTGCGCCGCACATCAGCCTTGGCCGGGAGGAGGACTCCGGCTTGCCGTACACTGGTTGGCCTCACTGGAGAAGGGCGGGCCCATACCCTACCTCAGTGGCGGAACGGCGCCGCGCTGCTGCGGGGGCACTGAAACATTAAAGCTCGGCGGCAGAATTTTGTTGGACCATAATTATTTTAGGGTACAGTCTTTGTGGCAAAAGTGAGGGGTCAGCGGCGTGGAGATATTTATTTAATTCCCATAAGCCACATTGTGTTGTTGGGCAGGAGACGGGAGCGTGGTAATGGCCGTGGTAAGGACAGGATGGCAGTTTAACTGGTCGGGGAAGGTTTACAATAAATGGTTACACACAAAGCAAACAGATTCCAAGGGCAGAAGGCCTTAAAAGTGAAACCCCTCAAACAAAAATATAACCTTCATATTTCTTTCAAAATTATATGAAGCAAGTTAACACAGAAATTACACCGGTTTCACCTGTGACAGGTGAACCCTAAATATCCTCTCGGTGGCTGGATTGCTTAGCAATAAGGTAACGGGAGTAAGGAAATCGAGAATAGTAAACGGCCCATGAAATCTGGGGGCAAGCTTGCCCGCGGGAACGAAATACTTGACCATCACCTGGTCGCCTACCTTCAAATTGGTGGGTCTCCGTCCACGATCATATCTTTCCCTAAACTTTTCATGAGACACTTTAAGATTGGCTTAAGCCTTCTTCCAAAGATCTTTAATGTTATCGGGATCTATTGTCTCAGGTAGAATGTCACTCAGAGACCAGAGGTTAGAGAGCGGCGTGTTGGGAACAAACTTGAACATCAACGAAGCTGGAGTAAATTTATGTGATTCATGAACAGCCGAGTTCAAAGCAAAAGCTAACCAATGCAGGGACGTGTCCTACCTAGAATGATCTTCATGATGGTAGGCAATAAGGGCCGACCTGAGATTACGATTAACCCGTTCAGCCAGAGATGGTTGAGGGTAATAAGCAGAAGTTGTCACATGAGAGATGGACAGGTCAAAACAGAATTTACGAAATAGATTAGATGTGAAAGCCTTAGCATTATCAGACACAATATACTGACACGGACCAAAAGAAGCAAAGATTGAATTTAGACAAGTAAAGCTGGACTGAGCGGTAGCCAGCTTAGTCGGAAATAACCAGGAAAATCTTGTAAAACCATCTACACATAAAAAGATGAACTTGTTGTCATTTCCCTTTGACTGGGGGAAGGGTCCTACATAATCAATATACAGGCGTTCCATTGGGCGCGAAGCCTGATGAGAAGACAAAAGGCCTACCTTGGTGGACATGGTGGGTTTACTAAGCAAGCAGGATTTACAAGCCTTTACTAGTTCACGGATTTCACCGTCCATACCCTTCCAGATGAACCCTTCACGAATCTTTTCACGAGTTTTAAAGATGCCTAGATGCCCCCCCAATGGGGTCTCATGATAGTACTTAAAGATCATAGGTACAAGAACAGCTGGAACTACAACCTTCATCATCTTATCATGCCTCGAAGGGCAACATAAAACACCATTCCTCAGTACATAAGGGACAACATGTTCCCCAGAAGAAAGGGTTTCCATTATCGGAGACAGCGTCGGATCTTCACGTTGATATTTCTCAATGTCCCTAAAGAGCATGGTAGCATCTGTTAAGATGGCATTAACCTTAGATAGTATGGACTCGGGAGGTGATGAACTATCGACCGGTTCATGGGTCTCGACGTCGTTGGAAAACATACGGCTGAGTCCGTCTGCGACAACATTTTCGGTACCTCTGATATGCCTAACATCAAATTGGAAGGCAGAAATTCGGATGGCCCAACGGGCTATACGACCAGTACCACGCGGCCTACCTAAGACCCAGCTTAAGGCTTGATTATCCGTCTCCAGGTCGAATTTGACATGTTCCAGATAGAGACGGAACTTTTCTAAGGCAAATAAGACTGCCAAACCTTCGAGCTCATAGATGGAATACTTGGTTTCTTGAGCCGATAGAGTCCTAGATGCATAGGCGATGGGTCGCCTCCCTAATTCAGTCTCTTGAGGAAGGACTGCACCTACCGCCGACGACGACACATCGTTTTGGACGATGAATTTTTTTGAGAAATCGGGCATAGCAAGGACAGGGGCATTACAGAGAGCTAATTTAAGATCTTTAAAAGCGGCTTGTTGAGAAGGTCCCCACTCAAATTTGATACCTTTCCTACGAAGAAGGTTCAAGGGCGCCGCCCTATTAGCAAGGTTAGGAATAAACTTCCTGAAGAAATTCACCATACCAATGAACATGGCGATACCTTTGATGTCCTTGGGAGGTTTAAAATCACGGATGGCCTGTGTTCTAGAATGATCGACTGCAACATCATCAGGCGACACAATATGCCCTAGGAATGACATGGAGGGCTTAGCGAAGGCAACCTTGGACAACTTAACAGTTAACCCAGCCTTACGAAGGCGATTGAGAACTTCTCGCAGATGATCTAGATGTTTTTCAAAAGTCTCCGAAAATACGACATCATCAAGATAGTGATACAAGTACTCGAATTTGATGTCGGAGAAGACCCTATCTAGCAGTCTAGTGAGTACAGCTGCTCCCGTGGGGAGCCCGAAAGGTACGCGGTTGTATTCATACAGATTCCAATCGGTGGCAAACGCTGTAAGATGTTTAGACTCTTCAGCTAGGGGAATTTTATTATAGGCCTGATTCAAATCCAAGATGGTGAAGAATTTAACTTTCCAAGTAAATTTAAAAATACGAATTTTGGCTTTTAAGGAACCTAAAATTTATAATGGAGAAGAATTAGCCGAAACATATTGAACAGGAGATGAGCAATAGTCAGGAAGTTTACAAATAGATTTCAATATCGAATACCATTGAGCCGAAATAATTGAACAAACACTGCCTGAATCTAAAAGAGCAGTTATAGGATCATTATTTAACTCAATTTTGAGAAAAGGCACAGGTGCGGGGGTATCCGCCGCAATCCTAAGACATTCTTTAGGGCATTCAAAAGATAAATTTGAAGACTGATTTTTCCCTGATTTTTCGACCTGTTTACCATGGGCTGAACCTCGGGAATCTGGGTTAGTGGACTCAGCCGAAGCCACTAGTCACTTTTGATTGTTGTTGGAAGTTGCACCCGAAGTTGAGAAAGAGGGGGTGCTGTTGGTATTAGGGCAGTTCTTAGCAATATGGGAAAACGCGCCGCATTTAAAACAGCCTTGAGATGACCCTGCTCCATTCCTTGTCCCACTAGACTTGATTGATGGGCACTTGTTCCGAAGATGGTCAGGCGACCCGCAAGCAAAACATTTACGGGGTGTGACATGTCGGCGAGGTGGAGGCCGAGGATTACTAAAAGAAGGAGGGGGTTCTTTCGCGACACGCAAGGAATCGGCGTATCTAAATCCTTCAGCCGATACAGCCATAGCTTCAAGCTCAGCGAAAGTTTGTGGACGCGACGCAAAACGCAAGTATGATCGGTAAGGTGGTGAAATACCTTCTACAATAGCCTGTACAATCTGATCTTCAGGAAAATGAAGAGCAAACACCCTGGTATAGAACTTAATATCTTGGATGAAATCTGCCAAGTTTGCATCCAACCGCTGTACACGATAATAGTACTTCTGAATCAGGGATGACCTCGCACGAGCAGGAATGAAATTTGCAAGAAGGTGTGCATGAAAATCTTCAATAGATGACTGTTCAGCTATTGCTCTAACAATTTTGTCCGAGAGAACACCAATTGCATAGGGATAAATTATCTGCAAAATTTGACACGCAGAAAGATAAAAAAACAAGAGCATGGTTCTGAAACTCAAATAAAAACCGTAAAAATGCAATTACGTCACTGGTAGAGTTAACCGAAAACTTAGAGATACCTCTAAGCAACATAGCTAATGGATGGGGCAAACTGCTGAAACCCGGAGACGCAGTAGGAAGGGGCCTAAGTGGCGGATAAGCAGATTCGGAAGGAACATTATTTAACACAAGGGGTGGAATGGACTTGCGACGATCTGACATATTTTCTGATGGGGCAGATGTACGTTGTGTAGTCGCCGCAGTACTACTTCCTTCCTCTTTCGAGGAATCTCCACACTAACCATATTTACTACCATAGGTTGGTCGACTTTAGGGATAGCATGTCCAGATAACAACTGACTAACTTTACTAGACATTTCGGACAAGTTTTCAGCAAGGGCACTAGCTTCCTTACCCTGAAGGTCATTTAACTTCAGAGACAATAGATCACATACCCTATTATAAAAGCTAGCCTGTACTCTTTTGAGTTGGTTAGGAGATGGATCACTTACTTCAAAAAACTAACTACAGATGCTAGCTCAGTAGTATTATTATTGATCGTGGAGAGACCGTCGTCAATCACTTTTTCTCCCAAAATCGGGATGGTAATAGGTAAATCAAGGGAATCCTTTAGCTTATTGGAGTCGACTGCAACCGTGCCTTCAGATTGAACATTTCTAAGAGATAGTTCATAAATTAATTCCTCTTTACGCAAATAGAAAGGATGAAGAACCTCGCGAGGGCCGGACATGATGACAGAACAATTTTGAAAAAGGAAAAATCAAAAAATTCCAGCAACAAGGAAAATTGTTAGAGTTCGAATCAAAGCAATGTTTAGCCGTCATAAGGGGCTAAATTGAGACCTATTCAACCACGCTCTGCTACCGCTTGTTACCGCGGTTTGGTGGATTAGCAGAGGTGAAAGAAGGTGCGGGGGTGAACAGGTCTCAAAATACGAAATTAATGTTAAGGTAAAATTTAACAAGGTTATATTTTCTTTTCAAGATTAAGAAATAACAAATAGAACAGGTACCCAGTAGCCGAAACACAAATCGATAATGTACAATTGCAGTGATTACAGGATTTGGGCTCCGAGAGCCAGACACACACTTCTTGAGCTATAAGCCCAACTTTACGATATACACTATTCAAAAAAAGGGCAGAAGACCCCAATCATGCCCAGGAGCACTTGCTCCCACTTACACAGTAAAGCTTCCTCGAGGCGCCCAGAAAACAAAATTTTAGAAAGAGCAACCTGCTCTTAAGTTAGAGCCTATCTAAGGCCACACCAAACTCCACTTTCAAGTTGTCCTCCAAGGACATGAAAACAGGGGTAAAAATACCCAACCTACTGAGGCCTATTAAGTAAAGAAACAGGTCAATTACATGGCCTCTAAAATACCAACTTGAGAGGAGGCGTTCTTGCACTCCTAATACACTTTATATAAAACCTACTTGGCAGTAGGCCGTTACTGCAAGGGCTAATCTCATACTAGAGAGGTGACTTATAGAAGAAGACAATTTACATTACATTAAGGAAGAAGGCCGTTACTGCAAGGGCTAATCTCATACTAGAGAGGTGACTTATAGAAGAAGACAATTTACATTACATTAAGGAAGAAACGGTTGAGAAATTAAGTTCACCTCAACGCAATATGAGTGGGAGCACGAGAGGGTTAAGCACTCTCTATCCCAATATGTAGTTTAAAAGATAGAATTGATACTAGGTGTCTTTACATTATAGGGGAAAAGTTACATGGTAGAAAGGCTTCGGACCTGCCCCGAGAGTTAAACTGCTGAGCTAGCAAGAAAAGAAGTTATTAAACGGCCATTACCTGGTGGCTGAACTGCTGCCCGAAGAAAGAGGCGCTTCCCGCCCCCTGCTACGAACTTTACACACTGATAGATGTTACAGAAGTGGCGCGGAGACCCGAAAATCAGCAGTTTATATACCCTCGTGGAATGTTCGAGGCGTTTCAGGAATGAGAACACCCTCCCACAAGAATTTTATTGGCTAACAACGAAAACCCCTACACTAGATGAAGAAGAAACACATTATTGGTGGAAAATTAATTACAGAAATTACTCATTGGTTGAATTCAAAGCTGGCGGAAAGAAAGGGTTAATATTGCCAACTTAAACAATAACTGAAAGAAATTTAACAAAGAACGAACTTATGAATTCCAAATTTCTCCAAAAAACACAGTTCTTTCATTTCGCACTAGGGTGCATAATTGTAGTTCCTCAGTAGTGCCATCTGGAAGAGAATGTCCACACTTCTTACTACAAGCAAAATAAAAATACATCGAAAACGACCCAGTTCAGAAACTTCAAAATTTACAAGTAGTGACATCTTCTGAGAAACTTGAAAATTAACACAGTAGATAAAGTTCAGACTTCCTCCAGAAGAGGAGTTTCAACTGGCGCAAAGTTTGAATTTGCGGCGTGGAGGTGTACCACCCGGTACAATAATAGTAATAATAATAATAATAATAATAATAATAATAATAATAATAATAATAATAATAATAATAATAATAATAATAATAATAATAATAGTAATAATAGTCCTAATCATGTTTTGGACCGTCGTCAAAATGTGCTGACCGAGCTGAAAACGGGTCCTGGACGGGTAATGACTACGAATGCAGTCCGGCCGCGGGTTCAGTACCGCCAAGGCACCCAAGAAGACACCAGGCCGGATCTCCTGAATGATTTGATCCATATTAAAAATGCTTACAGGAAAAGATGGCAAAGATTTAGGAACCAAACTGACCGGGTTGAGTACCTGGACCTAGCCCGGCAAGTACGAAATCTATTGCTGGAAAGAAAGATTGAAAAGATGGTGGAACTTTGCCGTAATCTCTCAGAAAACGAGTCATACCGCGAATTTTCTCGGATTCTCTTAGAAAACGTGTCAGACCGCGAATTTCGGAGGATTATATATAAAACGTTAAGCATTCAATTATAAATTTCAATATAATACCGTAGCGAAACAGGTGTATCTTGCTAGTAAACGATAATTAACTAAACTATTTTAAGATAACATTTAACGATCCTGAGGGTAATGAATATGGACTAATCTACGAATATAAAAATTTAGTTTGGTGCATTCAGTTCAGTGAATTGCTATATTTAGCTGCTGTCTCTGTCCTTATGATTGTCACTCAGCCGGTTAATTCTAACTTTATTGCTATCTGGTTTCTTAATAATAATATCTCCACTCGAGGTCCAACAATTTATCTGATTAAAACCGAGACTAGCAGGCTTATGAAGTGACAATCTGGTGAAGGTTTGATCCTCGAGAATAGTTATTGGGTTACCTTTCAATTTACGCTAATTGTGAAACACTTCCTGCTTTGTTCGTTAAAATATGAATTCGAAAATGATTGGGCGAGATTTCCCCGGATATATAGGTTTGAATCGGTGACTCCTATGAATGTCTTGCAAGTTCACATTCACACCAATATCCCTAAATACATTTACCGCAAGTACGTCCGTATTTTCATTTCAACTTTCCTGTTCCCCAAATATTCTAACGTTAGCTCTTCTACTGTATTTTTCCAGTTAGTCACATCTTGCAGAAAAGTCTTCCCTCATCTCACGGATTTCTTTATCCCTGCTCTCGAGTTTTTCGTTCAATTCTCCCACAATTTGAGAATTGAACACGAGAGATTTTTCTAGTCTCTTTATGATAAGTTCTGTCACACGCTCCGATAAGTCGGCTACAATCTTTTCATCAGTACAAGGGTGATTGCATAACAAGTGAACACCAAACCGAGCCGTCCGCCTGGCGAATACTGCATGAACATAAATTTCACCAATACCATCTTGAGGTACCTCAGGAGCTCCATGGGCGGGAATTCAAATCTCGAATGGAGACTTTTCGGTGGCTATCTGGCAGGCTGGACAATGATCCAGCATTCGTATCGCACATCTTGTTGTCGGACGAATCGCTCTTCCACAATAATCGGAAGTCAATCGCCACAGCATGCACTATTGTAGACCGTACAGTCATCAATGGGTGCGAAAGGCGTCCCACCAAGTACGATGGGGAGTGAATATGTGGTGTGGAATCTTGGGGGATCGCCTGATAAGACATTTCTTTGAAGGTCATTGGATGGGCCCACGCAATCTGCAATTTCTGGGCCAGGAACTCCCACTGACGGAGGGTGTGTCCTTGCACGATCGTTTGACGGTGTAGTTGCAAAAGGATGGAGATTCGCCACATTTGATTTCACCAGTTAGTAACCATCTAAAGGAGGAACTGCCAGGGAAATGTATAGGACGATGAGGCCCAATGCCTTGGCCCGTCAGATCACCGGATTTAACGCCGTCAGACGTATGCTTGCGGGGATATTTGAAGATCCTCGTTAACACTCAAGCGCCGGAAAACCCCGACCAGCTCAGTCAACTCATCACGGACGCCTGCCGAACAATTACAGCTGGAATTCTTCAGCGCGCAAGACAATCTATTCTACACTGTGCCCGAATGTCACCACATCGACCATTTGCTGCGTTAAAACATTGTCAGGGCAGTTGTGTTCCGGCCTACTAACTAATCGGCCGTTCATAGGGTCACAAACACATTCATTCACACACAAGTTGCATGAAAGCAGGTCTGAACTTATATTACGTGCGGTGCGTATTAAAAAATTTCTCAAAAATATGAAATCTTCACCCCGAATTCGAACCTTCCACCTTACACATAATCCCCGTCCGCCGTACCTTTACCAAATACTCTGCGGTTCCGTACGGCACATTGTGCAGCTTATAACATGTAGTATATTTACTGTGATCACAATATCAATTTTGTGTCCAGCCGACGTGTCAGGTTCATATGATCTGGAAAGTCACACGCTTGCCTTCCAGTGTTTACTATGAGCGTAATACATAGTACGCCGTCCTATCATGGTGAGGCTGTAAGTACCAACATATCCGTTTGTGTTGTCTGAGCATACCGGCAGGGCAGATGTTTTCAGGACGGAATTAATATTGGGGGTTTCATAAAACTACTTTGGAAGGTGCGGCTGTAACACACTGTATTGTAACCGTTCAACACCATGCTATCAGGCATGTCATGAGAACCAGCAAGACATATATGCTGCTTTCCGCGTCATTCTGAAACATATATTGTTGTAATAAGCATTTTACCCTCTTTCCGGGATAAGAGCGGCGCTGTGCAAGCTCGAAGGGTGAAGCTCTAGTTGGGCGTACCGAGGGAGAGAGCCCTCAGTACAGCGAAACCTTGAAATTGCGCTCTCTAGCGTGCAAGCGAGAAGGAAACAGCACGTCACACTCAGATACTGCCTATGTCAGGAGGCAGAATTAACTTTACAGGCTTCTAACTTGAGAACTGGATATTCTCAGTGATTACCCTGCATATTCATGGACTCCAACTCACAAATTCCGCGCGTCAAGTAAGGACTCATTGAAATCAGCATAATTTGCACAATTTGATAAGGTAAGAAAAGTTATTACTTAAGGAGCGCAGTACTAATGACACACAATGGACAGACGTGCGTGATAAGAACCATCTGTCGTGAGCGCTTATCTTCACAGAAATATGGGAGTCCCCGGCCTCAACGACTTCGTGCGCTGAGATCTAAGAGAAATCTTGATAGATTACCAGAGATTCAGCAATGCGATTTAAATGAAAGTAGGTCAGTTAAAAGAGGAAATCAAGATTTAAAAAATGAATATCTATATGACCATGAGGGATCATTATTAGCGGAGTGATTTTTCCCCTGTGTGCGGAGTTTACCTTCTCCCTAGTTGGCGACCCATATTTCTTATGCAAGGAGACAAGGAGAGCCTACTCTTTCGGTACTCATTCGTCCAGCATCTAGTGTGTCAACCAGTGTTACTCATTCGTTCATTGCCAACCAGTGCTACTTATTGCTCTCCAGTGTTAATGACAGTTGCTCGATATTGTGTTAGACGGAGGTCTACTCTTCGTCAGTCGAGACACGTTCATAATACAATTACATTTTCTTGTGTTAAGTAATAAGTGTGATGTGTGGATATATGCGATTCTAATCCCAATACAGTATAAATCAAGGGAATGCAGACAAGCAATATCAGCGACGGCTCACATGAATATTTTTCAAAGGGCGGGTAATATTCCAGTAATCGTTAAGACGTATTGAGTTATTGAATATAGTGTATCAATAATTATTGTACCGTAATTAATTCATGTGCAGTGTAGGATACAATAATCCTAACAAGTAAAAGTTGTTAGAATAGCCAGGATGTGCTCCATAAATGAACAAGTGACGCTCAAGTAGAAACAAATAAAGCCAATAACTGCGTCGCTTTACAGGGAAGGGGAATCGAGTAGTGATCTTCAGGGACAGCAACTGCTACTCTGGTAGTCCATTTGAGTCTATGAGTGGGTCTATCAATTCCATGTTATTCGAGGACAAATAGACTGTGCTTCAACAACCAATGTCCACATGTGTGTGTGAGTGCTCGTCGAATCCAGGATTCTACTCCAATAGAACGCACCGGTGTGCCTGCGTTATTTCAGTCAAGGCCAACTCAGAACTTCCAACAGTAGGAGATTGCAGATCAAGACACCATGTATTCGACCCCGAAGAAGATGGAGATCTAAATCCATTGGCGTATCCTCAAATAACAGCATTGTTGCACTCAGCAATGATAAGTAAATTTCATGTTATTCCTAAGCATGAAAATCAGAAGTCTCGCATTAATATGTAAAACTTAACTTTGTAAATATAACTTTTAAGCATGCATTTTTAAACGAGTATCTCTGAAAACGTGTAGTTGGCGCAATACGCCTCTTTCAGTGGGGTAAATTTTCTTTAGTAGTTTGATTTCTTTTTTGGTCTTCTGTTATTACGGGTTAATCAGAAATTTATTCCGTGGATTTTTGCATAAATTAGTGTATGAGGCCCCACAGTGCGTTTGAGTGAAGCATTCGTAAGGTGGAGTTTGATAATTCAGTGGAGGCGGTAAAGGCGTGCTCGGTTCGCCCGGAAGGAGGTGGGTTCGAATCCCCGCCAGGAAGTTGTAAAATTTAAGAAACGAGATTTCCACTTCCGGAGGTGCATATGGCCCTCAGGTTCACTCAGCCTTCACCAAAAATGAGTACCAAGTTAATTCCTGGGGGCAAAGACGGCCGGGCGTATAGCTAACCACTCTGCCCCATCACGTCCCGCGGTTAAAAATGGTGGAAGCCTTTACCTTCCACTCCTCCAAGGGCCTGCATGGCCTGTACAGAGGTGTCTTTGTCTTTTAGTGGACTTCATAATCCATTCCAAGTTCAATTAGCAGAGATGGTGTACAGCTTAATCTTAAAGATGCTGACAACTGGAAGGAGGAGACTATGATTCGAGGAGCGAACAATGATCTAGATAGTTACTCGAGTGAGGGTTATGTTAAGTAAAATACCTGTCGATTTATGATCATCTCAATGTGTAAATAACTTGGATTTGTGGTTTGCGTGTGTGAAATGAAGGGCGAAACGGTATGTGTGAAAATGTTTGAGATGACAGATTATGAATATTATAATAATAATGATGACGAATTGAACCAATACTGAATATGGTTGGAGCACTGAGTTAAAATGATATTTGAAGGTATCCATAAATTATTATTTGCCTGGAGAATACGACAGAAATGAACTGAGAATTACGTATATGTGTGGGGGCGAGTGAAAGTGTTCTCCTAACTGACAAAGATAGTCTTTTCATAGAGTGAGACTTAAGGCCTCCAGTATGAAGGAACGGGTCAAGCTCGCAAGAGTCACATAGAAATGTGTCTCTCATTTTCGCATTGTATTGAATATTGACCTTCAAATAATTTCTTACCATCAACGTTGTATGTTTTATGATCCGATAGGTGAAGTAATCCTCCGAATTATATACTCAAATGAGATCGTATTAGGGATTTCAGGTAGCACCTCGAAATCAAAATAGCATGGTTCGATAACCGATTGTATCGAAATCCTTGGATCGACACCAGGAGACCTGAAATGGGTCAAATTTCCAAAAGGCATTAAAATGGGTAGATTATACCTTATGTTGATGCATTTACAGATGATTGCTTCATTCTTACATGTGTTTATATTTATGTGTTATCTCAGAGTATGGTAATTTATGGTGATTTAGAGGATACCAACGTCGTGTGTCCGCTTTGTAAAATATTAGAATAAGATACTGGCCCGGAGAAATGCGGATATGCGATAGTGTGATGTATAATTAATGTGAAAGGGTAGATGTTATTAGCGACAAGCGACGACATGATTTTGATAATTGGGTAAATATGCGGAACTGTATTTCATAAAATGTCCTAATACTACCACATTGTAAAATAATATTGTTTTTCTCACGAGAGTGTCATCCCTTTCATATAATTTCTGATTTGTTAGGTAATAATATAGCGGATACCTACGGGTACCGAAAGTTAGATTAAGAGGCAGATCCCTATTGATTAGGAAGTGTAATGTATATGTGTGCAGTGTTAGAAAGTAGATTTGGGAATGCCACAATGAGATTCAAAAGTGATGAAAGGCATTTCCCCTATAATTAAAATGTGTGTTCAAAATGGTCACGCAGGTCAACAATATGGCAATTCTCGTGTACACGGATATCTTCATGTGGTTCTATCAGTTATAAAAATTATGTTTTGAATTGAGAACAATCCATTCTTATTTAGTAATATGGCGTGTTCCTCTCATAATAATAATAATGTTATTTGTTTTACGTCCCATTAACTACTTTTAAGGTCTTCGGAGACGCCGAGGTGCCGGAATTTAGTCCCGCAGTAGTTCTTTTACGTGCCAGTAAATCTACCGACACGGGGCTGTCGTATTTGAGCACCTTCAAATACCACCGGACTGAGCCAGGATCGAACCTGCCAAGTTGGGGTTAGAAGGCCAGCGCCTTAACCGTCTGAGCCACTCAGCCCGGCTATTCCTCTCACTCTGCTTTCAATAGATTTAGATTAAGTGCCCACTTTACTTACGAAGAGCACCATTATACCGTATGCTCTTGAGCCTAGCCGTTGTGCAAGTTGTAAGTGGGGAGTATGGGACTTCCATGCCTGGGTTTGATTTCAGAAGTTGCTCATCCAGAGGATGTCCATTCAAATATTTATTTGTGAAATTAAATTTGATATTCAGCACTCTCCCGACCGCGGGATGGGTAGAGTATGTGTATGTGATTATATACCCAGTCATTTCCTGAAAGGAGAAATGTTTCCACCTGTAGCACTATTAACTCTGTTTTAATTAATAAAAAAAGTATGTTGCATGAAACACTATTTTCAACAACTCATCAAATGCACGACTTAGAGAACGAATGAATATAAGTGAAGTTCATTCGTAAATGGTAGTAACATCTACCTGCCTTCTATGATATTATGCCTGGTATATATCCTGAAAATTATGCACATAACTTAAACTCTCATGTCAGAACTGATCTTCTTTCATAATTCTTATTAATCACAAGTTTATGTTGCTTCAATTTTGTTTCTTACTTTCTTTGTATCTATTTTCTGCATCATTCATCGAATAAATTTCGCACTATAACAATATCACGATCGGAATGGATCTATTATTAAACGAAATTGAAATGTGGTCCGCCTCTGTGGTGGCTAGTGTGATTGTCTTCCACCCCCAGAGGCCCAGGCTCGATTCCCGGTTATGCAACGAAATTTGAAATGTGGTACGAGGGATGGAAAGGGGTCCACTCAGCCTCGGGAAGTCAACTGAGTAGTGGAGTGTTCGATTCCCTCCTCAGCCATCCTCGAAGTGGTTTTCCGTGGATTCCCAATTCTCCTCCAGGCAAATGCCGGCATGGTACCTAACATAAGGCCACGGCCGCTTCGTTGCCTGTTCCATGTCTACCCCCACGAATCTTCCCATCTCCACACAAGGTCCCTGATCAGCATAGCTTGTGAGGCCGTCTGGGCGAGGTACTGGTATTCCTTCCTAGTTGTATCACCTGGACCCAAAGTCTCACGCTTCGGGATACTGGAGGCGGTATAGGTGGGATCCCTCGCTGAGTCCAAAGGAAAAGCCAACCCTGGAGGGTAAACGGTTTACGAAGGAAAGAAAGAAAGAATTCAAATATGTAAGTCGTTTTTTCATGGGTGGTAATTCCTCATATTTATACAATAACAGAATACAATTCCTTTCTTATGACTTTCTGCATCTTCCATACTGATTTATTTTCTGCAAAAGGGTTTCCATATTGTTTATTTAGAAAGTTTAGTTCAGATCCTATAGAAACTCATTGTCTAGCTTGATATTACCAGTCACACTTAAGACCAGTTTACTTTTTCGTGTATATGTATTAATCTTGTAATCTTTATCCAAGTTTTACTTCCCTACGTTATACAAACAGACACCATGGCACTACGGACCCGATGGGTCTGGGCCTACAAAGCGGCTGGTGCTCAGAACGAAGACCTGTACGTTACGAGGTGACACGTGGTAAATGCGACTAATGCTCTGAAATGTTATTCTTTG
The DNA here is from genome assembly GCF_040414725.1 of Anabrus simplex. Lineage (NCBI taxonomy): Eukaryota > Metazoa > Arthropoda > Insecta > Orthoptera > Tettigoniidae > Anabrus > Anabrus simplex. Next base: position 764,994,085 of record NC_090266.1, read on the forward strand.
TTTTATAGACTGAAACCACTATCTCACCGTCATATACCTCCACAAATGTTCTCAACTAGGCTCAGTGTTTCTCCTACCAGCCCTCACATTCAGATAAAAATCTCTGATCGGTTCGGAAATTGAATTCGAGGCCTCCTGATAAGAGGCAGGCTCGCTACACCACGGGTCTGGCTTCTCTACGGGTCTTTGGCTCTACCATGCAATCCTCTCTCACATTAAATCTATACAAATCAGAGTCCTTACATCGGTGTCCTGATACCAATATAATTTCTATAGGTATACATATTATCTTGAATCGGCCTTGTGGTGCAGAGGTAGCCTGCTTGCCACTTATCCGGAGGGCCCGAGTTCGATTCCCAGCCAGGTCGGGGATTTTGCCTCGATCTGATTGCTGGGTAAAGGTCCTCTCAGCCTACGTTATTAAAATTAAGATGGCGGTCCCGGTCTAGAAAGCCAAGAATAACGGCTGAGAGTATTCGGCATGCCGACCACACGACACCTCGTAATCAGCAGGCCTTCGGGCTGAGCAGCGGTCGCTTGGTAGGCCACGGCTCTTCAGGGCTGTTGCGATATTGGGTTTGGTTTGGGTTTTATACACAACATTTTAAAACTACTCACTTTTCGTTCATAGTGAAATTTAAACTATAAAAACACGCTGCAATCCTAATAGCAATAGCATAGAGGAGAGAATATGATAGTTGTTCATATGTTCACTGCATACCGGTACGGCTTCAACTGCATAGCAGCTAAACTTTGCAACTCGTTTTCTACTCATATGAGGCCATTGCATTACAAACCAAACCAAACCAAACCTCATGGCGCAACAGACCCGAAGGGGCATGGCTTACCAAGCGACCGCTGCTTAGCCCAAATGCGTACTGATTATGAGGTGTCGTGCGGTCAGTACGATGAATCTTATCGGCCGTTATTCTTGGTTTTCTAGACCCCATTGTACTACTGAGCATTTAAAGCTCAGTGGACATCGTTGTGTAACCTCATTTTTCACCAGCATTCGGTGAATGCGTTAAGGGCCCCATAGACGGTCCGTCTTAACGTCCGTCTTACCTGCGCAGTTTTAAGACGACACGTAAGATGGACCGTGTGTGGTAGAATCATCCCTGTACCGTCTTAGGCTCGGCTCGAAGTGAATCTGGCAGCGCCTGATTTTTCTGTGCGTGTACAGGTAAGTCGGCGAGCAAGTTGGAGCGTGTGTGGGGACGTCAGACTTAGCGTCAGTTTTAACCAATTCGCAGTTCGCTCGTAGGACATAACGTCGGATTTAAGAATAATGCCTCGAGCGTTTCTAATGGAATTCATACAGCTATACCGTTGTAATCCGTGCTTGTGGAAAATCAAAAGTAAAGAGTACACGGTACAGGGTTATTTTTACATGTTTTCCATCAACCGCACCCAGACAATTTGGAAAATTCCATTTTCTTTCAAACTGCTGTCCAATACATATCCATTCATCTTCTTTTGTTGGAAACTGAAACAAAATAAAATTATTATTATTGTTGTTATTGTTGTTATTATTATTAAATCATGCAACTAAAATATAATTTAACCCAATGCAATTAATTATATTTTTTGTTTTTAGGTTGGTTGGACGAAGACTGTTAATTTTCACACTCCGTTATATGATTCTTTCTTATTGTACTCTAAGCATACATTGTACCTTATTTTATATTAAATTAACATGAAATAGATTTCCTTTTACCTCGTACAAGAAACGTATAAATAAATTTTACTTACTTTGAGATACTGATTCTTGCGCACCTTATATATTGCAGCGCAAGTCTCAGGAATTATTACTCCCAAAGACTGGATTGAAATAGCAGCGGAAAATTTCAGATCTTCGTAACTTCTTCCGGTTGCTAGGATACGAAGTGTGACGTTGAGTCGTTCATGCGGTGTTATTGCCCGTCTCATTGCACTGTCACTCTTTCTGATATGCAGCGCTACCAAGTGAAGAAGGTATAAATAAGTTTCACTGTCCATCCTCAAATATTTGCACCAGTCACCTGGTTCAAGAGTTAAATCTTTCATTAAATTTATATGCGACAGTGTATCTCGTTTAAGTAACCAAGCTTTTGCCCATTTTGATCAAGCCCTTTTCTTTTTAGCTTTTGATCTCAAAGCTAATGCTAGAGCGGTGTAAATTAGAAGTTCCTCTAGCATGTTATCCGCGCACGACTAGCGAAAACTGATCGCAAGTCTGACAGCAAAACGGAGCGTCTGTGTCCTCTTCCGTGTTCCGTCTTACCAGTCATCTTAGGACTGCGCAGGCAAGATGGACAGTAAGACGGACCGTCTATGGGGCCCTTTAGAGGTACAAATATTACTTTACTTACCAATAACTATTTTATGATATGGCCGAGTAGCGCAGTCGGTAGAGCTTAACCACTTCAATGATACACTCACGTGCCTTACAATCAAAGGACGAGAATAAGCAGTTGATTAAATTGAATGTATTTAAATTAAAGTGCGATTCCTTATTTGGATGGTCAACGTAGCGGCCTTCGGTTCAGAGGTTCCCGGCTTCAATTTCATTTCCGGTAAGACCGGGGATTTTAGTCACCTGCGATTTAATTAATCTGTCTCAGGGACTGCATGTTTTGGTTCCCTCACCTACACAACGCTTCATATACACGCAACACATCCCATGACCTACCCTACGGAGAAACGCAATAGTGAGTAGGTCTTACCACGTATGGCTGTAAAATTGTGATCAATCCACACACAGTGCTGACCCAAAATACAAGGTGGTGCATGAAGTGATCCCTCGTTTTGTTTTTTATAAGGCATTTTTTATACAAGTGCACACCTACCACAATAAATATTGCATTCATTTTTTTACACTTGTTTTACGTCGTACCGACACAAATAAGTTTTATTGCGACGATGGTATAGGAAAGGTCGAGTGCGAAGGAATAAGCCGTGGCCTAAATAAAGGTATAGCCAAGCATTTTCCTTGTGTGAAAATGGGAAACCACGGAAAACCATCTTCAGGGCTGACGACAGTGATGCTCGAACCCACCATCTCCCGAATGCAGGCTCACAGCTGCGCTCCCCTACCCGTCCTGCCAACTCGCCCAGTTATTGCATTATGGAAAATGAGTCTAATGCATTACATGCTCAATATGACCACCATATTGCTTGTTAACTTCTGTTAAACGAACACCGACATTAACGATTTACTGTAGGTCACATGTCTTCTGTAATTGCACGTCAGGCTTGATCGTCAAGTCTTCAAAGTTCCACTACATCTTGTAGGTTCTTCAGGAACCTTTTTCCTTTCAAACTCCCCAGGGATTGAAGTTGCATGGGATGAGATCGAGGCTCTTCGGAGCCAGCAATGCCCACCATTGAAATGATCAGGCAATCGGAGCCAAGTGACGCAGGGGTTGAAAATTTGTGTAAAAATCCATTTCCACGTTGCGTGTATGCGGCCTTACACCATGTTGCATGAACCTGCTCCTAAAACGTATATGTGTAGCAAGAAGCTTTTTTATAAAATTCCGGAACATGCTCTACATATTCAATGAGCGCGCGCTGTTTGAAGTCTTATCGATGAATATTGGTTAAAATCACATATTTATATAAAGGCCTTATAGGAAAAGGGTTTGTAGTGTGAAACGTACTTAACACCATTGCCTTCATATTATTGGTAAGTCAAACTTCTAATTTTCCACGCACGGAGCCCCCATTACACTTAACGGGTTGCAATCACACCAATGTATCATTTTTGATTCTTCTTGCAGAACACGATTGGTTTTATTCAACCTGGTAGCATAATCCTTGACTTAACAGTCTTGTAACGTGCTCCTGCCATAACCTTTCTATCCACGTTTCTACGAGTTTCTGGAATAATGTTCGCATCTACGCCTCCACATGCTCCGGCAATATTCTTCGTATCTGCGCTTCTACTGGATCATTTACTTTCTACTTTGAATCTTCTAACCGGTTTTTTCCATCTACCCTTTTACGTATTAATGGTTTAAGCATATTTTGTGCTCACCTGTCTCTCCGCACCCGTATCTCACTGCATACTGTCTGTCGCTCTTTGTCTACCTACCACTACCTACGTCATCTGCTACGTCACCTCAACCTCCTCGAGATTCCTAGTCTTCGCTTCCTTGCGTATATACAAGGTAATTCACCTAACATGTTACACAGAAATAACTTGTAAACCATTGAAGATATCGGCATTCTGTTTTCATATTTGTAAGTGGTACCCAGGGCCTTGTAAAATAACGTGCTACTTAGTCTCATGGGGTGATTAATAACCGAGTTATTGATACTAACTCCGTATTTTTAAATGGAATGGCACAAATGCATACAGCTGGCCTAGAAGATCAACTGCGTACAAGTTTAAATATATAAGTATTTTCAAAATCGGACAATTACTTTTGGAGATTTAAATAAGAACAGCATGCGCGGTTTTGCTGCCGCATCAGACGGCGTGAAGTCGGGCAAGGACATATTGAGGCTCAAGCTGCTTTCTGGCCTTGATTCCAGCCACAGAACGGAAACCAGGCATGTACTGTGAACATAATGCGATGTACGGTAACTTACCCTGGGTGTGCAACGTTATTGTAGGCCTATGACTGGTCGAACACACAACGGGGAAGGGAGATTAAAGTTGTATTGTTTTGTTTTGACATGTAATAGGTTGCGCTCAGTTTAGCCTTTTTCCTCTCAGATGGGAATGGGAAGGATTTGGAAAGGAAGTCGGCCGTGGCCTATCACAAAGGTACCTATCCGGTATTTGCCTGGTGTTGAATATGGGACACCATGAAAACCACTTTCAGGTTAGGCGAGGCAGGACTCGAAACTACACTCTCCCGAATGCACGCTGCTACAGTCGCGCTGGAGCTCTCTGCAGATTAATGCGTGTAAAATAAAACATAAATACTAGTGTTGCTGCCATCTCACCACGATCAGCTCTGACTATTTGCTTTTCTAGAAGGTCTTCCGGTGTTTTGTGTTATGCTTATTTCTCAACTCATAGAGTAGTATGAACTGTACACTAAAACCAGTGACAATTATAGCTTTCGTTACGTTCCCTTCAAGGCAAAGTACTTATTTTATTACTTTTAAACACATCAACCCTTTCTGTCCTGTCATGTGTTCGTCTGTCATACACACTTTGCAAACCCATCACATGGGTACGAGGTGCTTACATGCCTGGTATCCGTTCTGTAGCTGAACTCACTCCGAGGAAACTGCTTGCGCCTCAATATGTCCTTGCCTGACTTCACGCCGTCTAATGCGGCATGCAAAACAGCATATGCTGTTCTTATATCTCAAAAAGTAATTGTCTGATTTGGAAAATACTTACATATTTGAACTTGTACGCAGATGAACTTTTAAATCAGCTGTATGAATTTGTGCCGTTTCATTTTAAAATATGGAGTTAGTATCCATATCTTGGTTGTTAATCACCCCATGAGACTAAGGAGCACGTTATTTTACAAGACCCTGCGTACCATTTACGAATATGAAAACAGAATGCTGATATCTTTAATAGTTTAGAAGTTATTTCCGTGTAACATGTTAGATGAATAACCCTGTATAATGGTCAGCCTCACTCGTATAACTACCCTGGCATCGACTTGTGTACAGTATGTGTGTATGGAGGGGGCATTGACCTCGTGCGGCTTGCCGTGCGATGCGGATTTCTTATCCGTCCAACTGAAAACTTAATATCGTCGGATCTGGGTGAACTAAAAAATTCCACATGCTAATTATTGGAACTCTAAGATAAGCCCTTCAGGCGTGCTGGCTATTTATTCACTCTAGTTATTGAAGGCCTTAACTCTTACTATTTTCTCCTGATTTAAAAATTACCGAGCTGGATAGCTGCAGTCGCTTAAGTGCGGCCAGTATCCAGTATTCGGGTGATAGTAGGTTCGAACCCCACTGTCGGCAGCCCTGAAAATGGTTTTCCGTGGTTTCCCATTTTCACACCAGGCAAATGCTTGGGCTGTACCTTAATTAAGGCCACGGCCGCTTCGTTCCCACTCCTAGCCCTTCCCTGTCCCATCGTCGCCATAAGACCTATCTGTGTCGGTGCGACGTAAAGTAACTAGCAAAAAAAAAAAGGTTTTAAAATTTTTACGTCATGAGAAATTTTAATGTGGACCAAGGGTGGCCAACTTCGACAAAATTTACTCAAGCATTCAAACGAGGACAGTAACGGGTGGATGAACTCTCTAAAGTTTTAGCAGTCGGATTCCTACTAATTTTTCCTCTCCTAACCTTGCTATTATTGTCTTCCTTTTACCCTTCCCTCCTCCTTTCACTTAAAATGTTAGACTTTTGTAAACACCCTGGAGGTTTTCTATTTAGATTGTGGCCAAATGATGTTGATGTCATGGTAAAATGTTGTTCTTTGTAAAGTTTACGTCTCTTTTCCTGAAAGGAATGTTATATGACATGATAATGTGCGAAATATTTTGAAAATTGAAAGTAATCCTGGCTAGTAGTTTTTTATTCCCCTCTTATTAGTGAATTGTCGAACTTTGTTTCTCTTTAATGAAAGTGGGAACGTATTATTGATCTCCATCCATGTTTATCTCAGACCTTTTTAGATCCTATATTAATCTGTGTGTACTGTGCAAAGTTATTTATTTAATACAGTTGTTTATCTGAGCTATCGAATGATGGTCCTTTTATTTTATTGGGTACATACCACGAAAACCTCTCCCTCTATCCCCCAGCGTTGCTTCCTGTCACTCTGCTCGTCTTCTGTATTGGATACGTAAAATGTTGATGTGATCAAACTTGTTAGAGAAGTCGGTGGTGCATCATTACCATTGCTTTGAAATCGTCCTGTTTTCCTAATAGCGGTGATGAAAATATACTATGCAGAAATACCTTATGTTTGAAATATTCGCCACAGACTTCAGATGGGGACGTATTGAAATCAGCTTATATTACAGCTTAGTAGATCTAAGGACATAAATAGTAGATCTAAGCAAGTGTATTTTCGCTACAAGAAGGACGTATTTTACACCGCCCAAAGAAAGTGCAACGCAATAACTGCAGAATATTAATAAATAACAATGTTAATTTTATATGAAGACGACAAGATTGGAAGCACGATCCAATACATTGTGATCCAACTTTGAATTTGTGTTATTGTACTTTTTATAAATTTTAACTTTTCCTGTGTCTTTACACAAATATGTGATTTTAACCTGTATAGCTGAAGAAAAGAATCCACATATTCTCGAAACGTGTACGAGAGGCGTACTATATTGTTTTACACTTTACTTTTGTACGTCCGGGTGACGTGTACCAGTGTATTGTTCCACCGTTTGGTGCAGAACATGCACAGGGGCCAACAAATGCACTCGTCATAGCCATTTCATAACAACACTGTCAGCGTAGGATCAGAATATGTGAACCAACCGTCAGGGACAGCGATATACGACTCTGTTCCTATGGCAAGAAGGCATGACCATTGTAGAAATTCATCGGCGCTTGGTGGCAGTCTGTGGAGAACATGAGCCGTCACAGGAAACAGTTTACAACTGGGTGGATGGTTTGAAAGCAGGGCGCAAATTGGTGGACAAGGGAACCAGTTCCGGAAGTAATGTGACAGTGTCAACACCAGCCAGCATTGCTCGGGTCGAACAGGCCATCCAAGGAAACAAATGCATCACATTTCCGGAAACTGAGGCAGCCACAGCAATTAGCCGAAACACCCTTCAGCGGATCGTCCACGGCCACTTACAGTTGGGGAAGGTTTCATCCACGTGGATGCCTAGACTCTTGTCTGCAGACGAAAAGCAGAGGCATGTTGACGTGTGCAGAGAAATCTTGCAACGCCATTATCTAGGTCCAGCCGAATTCATGGCTAGACTTGTGACTGGTGATGAGGCATGGTTCCATTACCATGAGCCACAAAGGAAACAACAATCAATGCAATGGAAGCATAGGGGCAGTCCACCGCCAAAGAAATTTCGAACAGTGCCATCACCTGTTCGGGAACATCAAGAAACCTCTGCGTGGTCACCTTTTTGCGGATTTTTCAAAACGGGACACAGCTGTCAAGGCATGTGTAAGCAGCACACCGAAAGAATGGTTTCAGGAAGGTCTGGAGAGACTGATACATCCATGGTAAAAGTGCATGCAGTTACAAGGAGATTACGTTGAAAATGTGGACGTAACAACTGATGCGTGATGTACTTCATTCGGGTAGAAAAATATAAAGCGTAAAAGCAATATAGTACGCCCCTCGTACTATCTGTTCATGAGTGTGTAACGAATTTAATATTTTACGCAATAGTTTTGGTACAGTACTGGCTAGGCGGATGCACCAACGTAACTAGTTATTATAATTAAGTCAATACGGACACATCATTGGCCAATGCGGCCAAGATTATAAATAAAAATATCTCTTTGTCAGCCATTTATTTACACCAACCCTCCTAGCTGATAGTGACATGAATTACATTTCACTTGCTTCTCTACGTAGCCCTACTGCTGCAAATGCTGTTGAAAGAAATAATATATTTCTCATAATTATATACAACTGTTAATATACACGGTGAATCATCTAACATTTTCACCTCCAATATTTCCTAAATGGGAAGTGCTATCGAGTAACCGTTTTCACATAAATGAAGCGTAACCAAGGGCTAATAATGGTAACACATATACCGATTTTAATAATTATTGAACATGCTTTTATTTTAGGAAGTTACATTTTTAAATGTACCAATATCTATTGGCAATAACAAAGTAATAGTAAATTAGAATGTCACTGGTGGTCTTTTGTATTCTAGTACAAGTATTATAGGAGCTAAAGTTGTTTGGAAATTGTAAATTCCGGCTGTTATCTGCTCCATTCATGTGCTTAGTTATGAAACCATGATGCACACTATTTTATATTCAAAATAATACCTTCATTTCTCTTGTCTTCACCATTCAATCTTTTATCGTTTGAGCGGTTCCTTCTGCATACCATGTTTTCTTTCCGCTATCAGACATGTTTCCTGCTCTGGAGTGTTCTTTGCTATCTCGATTTTCGGAATATATCAGCATCATCACCAACGCAACTATATCATATACTAGCGAATGTACCCGTGCTTCGCTACGGTATTCTACATTGTATTCGGTTATCGAAGTAAATAGTGTACATGCAGTAAATAAGATTGTTTTAAAATTGCATGTCTCTTAGCGTTATCCGAGAAAGTGCATGGGGAGTTCCCCGTACGTTGTTTCCAATGTAAAGTGTTTGTTACGGATTTGTGATATAACGGCAGGCTCACTTGCCTAATGCCATTCACAATCGAGTTGGGATGATTACGTTATAATTGCAGGCCCCATTGCCTACTACGCGGACAGAATCGATTTGGGGAGTTTTCGTTAATATGGCAGCCCCCTTTCCTACTTCCAGACAGATTACAGTTGAGGAGTTTCTATTATAATGGCAGGCAATTACCCTACTATCACTCGAAATTGAGTTGTGCAGTTATCATTATAATGCCAGGCCCATTTTCCTACTGCCAGCCAGCTTACTGCCAGTCACACCAAGTTGGTGAGTTTCCATCAAAATAGCAGGCCACTATGCCTAATGCCAGTCACATTTTAGATGAGGACATTTCTTTATAATGATAGGCACCCTTGCCTACTGCCAAACACAATCGGGTAGGGGAGTTTTAAACAAAACTGCATGCTCACTTGCCTTCTGCAAGTCAAATCGAGAAGGGAACTATTCATTACAATTGTAGGCTTTCCTTACTAATGACAGTTACACAGGAGTTGGAGAAGGAACCCCTTCCTACTGCCAGTCAAAGTCGGTGTGGGGAGTACTGATTACAATAGCAGACCCACCCTTTCTCGATCGCTAATAATCGACATCAGTGAATATATATAGATCGACATACGAAAGTATATGCGTGTTTACAATATTGAAGACCTTCATTTACAGATTAACTGCTACTAAACGTACGCCATATCGACAAAGGATTATACCATAAGACACGCCGGATTTAGTGGCCTAAATGGCTGGTCCTATGATATGTCATCTAGTCTTGGGTCAGATTGAGTTAGAAACGTGGAAGAGGGTAAAGGTTTTGTAACATTATCTCACATTACATTACTTTTCGGATACATACATAGCATTTGGCTCACATATGGCTACTGGGTGGGCCAATTTTCGTGAAGAGTTTAATGATTCTGTATTTCATATAAGTAATTGAAAGTATGAATTATGCATGTGAAAATTCCGAATTGACTTAACATCGATTAAAGCGAAAAATCAAACCTAAAAGGATACAGATACGGCAAATAGTCATAAGACCACGGTTGTAGATCATTCCAAATTGAACGGAGATTGTGCAATCCGTTATGTGATAGGAATTTCCGAAGGTGTGCACCATCATTAAAATTGCCAGCATATTTCGATATTCTTCGGGGATAAAAAGTGAAAAATTTAATGATCTAGGATGTTTTCCGTTCGTTACAGGCTAAAACGTATAATTTTGTCAAATTTCTGTTATCTTCTTTTTCTTCTGGCAGATTATGGCGCAATTTGGATTTTGGGCGAGGCGGGTAAAAATTACTACTTTCAGGAAACTAAACCAAAAATTATGCAGATGGTCATTATTACCCCTTAAACGGAAAGCTGTACGAAAATTTCGCCAAAATAGTCAGTGTAGAGGCACACAGTCGTTACGATTTGATTTATATAGATAAGGAATCTGCTCCATGTAAAACACCTTTTGGGCTATGTCCGCTGGACTTAACCTGCAAAAGTGACCATTCATGATATCTTCCTTAGTAATCCTCCTGACGAAAGAATGCACATGAAAAAAGGTTTAGAGGTGGAATTCCATCACGTTTGGTCGATTTCCAGTCAGGTTGGTCTTGTTCTGTATATGTTGTGGAAGAGTAAAATCACCATTTCGGTTCCCTATAAACCGCCAGTCCATTCCGGAACATGAAATGTTATTTACGTTTAAAACCTACCTTTGGACAGGTGGATGCTAAATATAAATTTTGGTTCGAATGCCTTCAGTAGTTTTCAAATTGTAAGGAGTACGCTTTACACGCACCCGCTCGGGAGTTAGGTCCGATGGGACTTGTACAGAAAAACGGTCCGTTAATGATATCTCCCTTATTAATCCTCGTATCGAAATGATGCACATGAGAAAAAAAGTTTAGAAATTATTATCTACCAAGGTAGGTAGATTTCCATTATGGTTGTGTATATTTTGTGAAAGTGCAAAATCACTGTTTCGGTTTCGTATAAACCCCCAGTCAATTCAGGGATTTAGAAACAATATTTGCCCTAAAACCTATCAAGGACAGGTGTATTCTAAATATGAGTCTTGGTGGAAATACATCCAGTAGTTTGTAGCACTCGCGTACATACGGCGTAATTAAGGAAGAAATAATACGGTTAAGAAAGTTGAAAGTAATAGAAAATGGATTATAACTGAGGACAGCCGGATAACGACAAATATGTAAATGCCAAGTGAATGTATTGGAAAATCAAATGCCCCTCAATAAATTATGCTAGTGTTAGTAATGCATATAATAAAGCGATAACAGAGGAGAAATTTAGGTCAGTGGTTCTTAGGTAAACAAATAATAATAAGATGACTAATGGTGTTATTACTTAATCTATTCGACGGGGGTTATAATATCCAACGATATTCCGCCAATATCCCGCAGATAGGCCGATTGACGCCTCTCTTGCCTTCTACCCAAGGAACAACCACGAATTTAAAAGCATGATGAGGAAAATGGCAATACGTTACTTCCCTGCTGGCATGCAGTCAGAGACGTTGCCATGGTAACCTGTAGGTTCGTTGTCGGTCTGTCGGTCACTCAATGCAGAGCATGATACCAGCGGAAAACTGTAAATTTCTCCGTCATGTGAAGAGTAAGGTAAATTATGAACATAACAAAAGTTGTTTATAATGAAGAGACGTTTGACGTACGGTAAACGAAGTTTACAGAAAATTAATAGTATAAGAGAAAATGGAGGAAAACCATTCTGGTTTTCCTATAAACCACCCGTCTATTCAAAGATTTTAAAATAATATGCATATAGAAACCTTCCCCGGGGAGAGTATACTCTACATATGAAGTTTGGTTGAGATCTATCTAGCCGTTTCGAAGTGATGGTGGAAAAACCATTCTGGTTTTTCTATAAACCCCCGGTCTATTCAAAGATTTTAAAATAATATGCATATGGAAACCTTCCCCGAGATGAGTATACTCTAGATATGAAGTTTAGTTGAGATCTATCCAGCCGTTTCAACGTGATGGTGGAAAAACCATTCTGGTTTTCCTATAAACCCCCCGAGTATTGAAAGATTTTAAAATGATATGCATATCGAAACCATCCCCGGGATGAGTTTACTCTAAATATGAAGTTTGGTTGAGATCTATCCAGCCGTTTCGACGTGATGGTGGAACAGACAAACAAACAAGCAGACAGACAAACAGACAAACAGACAAACAGACAAACAGACAAACAAACAGACACGAAACGTAAAAACAACCGATTCGGTCTTGAGTTGACCTAAAATGGATAAATATCTGAAAAATTGGCAAAACAAAAGAAATTACAGACATCGGACCCCCTACAATTTTATTTATATAGATAAGACGCTGTACAATGTTTGCAAGTTAAAAATCATTGGAGTAATTTTGTAACTTCCAGCAGAATACCAAGATATAATTTCTTTAAGCCAGAACGTTCATTTTATGGCCCGCATTTTTAATGCTATTTCTACTTTTATTAATTTTAATATTTCATTGCATTCACTTACAAAATAATACAAAATATTCCTTTCACATATTTCAGGACGTTCTCAGCTTTTAGTGAAATATAAACAGGGTGAAAAAATCCCATCATTAAAAATGCATTACGCCTTCAACCGATAGGCTTAGAAAACTGCTTTTGATTCACATTCATCATACATTATCCTCTAACACGATATAAACATCAGCTCTCCCTCGATTGTTTCCTTTCAATATTGCAGGTTAAAATGACTTCTAAGGTGAAAAAAACTTTTAGAATAAAAGAAGGCAGGGGTGGAAACAACCCTTCACTTAAAATTTAAATAACTCTCCAACCTATGGTCATAGAAAACTGATTTTGAGCTTAACATTTATTAAAAGTTATCCTCTAACAGGAAATATATATCAACTTACCTCTATTAAGTTCCTCTTCAAGTTCCGGAATAAAACTAACTTTTAACTTTAAAAAGTTCAGGATTATACTTTAAATTACCTTTTGTGTACAATATACACAGTTCAATAAAATTAGGGGAACATGTTTCTGAACATATACCATGCTCCATAAAACAATACCACACACCCAGGTATATTACCAACTAACCTTTATTTATACCGCTGAAATATACAAAAGAACATCGAAGGATTCGTGTTCAATTTCAGAACAAAAACGGAAATGTCCAAATAGGGGCGAAAACTAAGTGATGACAGTCCTCCAGAGTGGATTTTTATCACGGTTGCAGAGCTTCAGTATGGTGTATGCCCTCCATGAGCATTTATCACAGCTTGGCACCTACGTGGCATGCTCCGTATAAATCGTCGGTGGTCACGGTATCAGGTCCCATTCATCAATGACAGCCTGTTCGAGGTCTTGGATAGTCTGTGGTGGTACAGGACGCACAAGAACACTTCTGTCAAGCCTATCTCATACATGCTCGTCGGGTTTAAGGTCGGGACTCACTGCTGGCTATTCCATCTCTTGAATACCCAGTTCTCTCAAAACAGCTCTGGTGATTCGCGCTATATGAGCCCTGGCATCCTCGTGCATGAGTACGAATGCAGGGACAACACCGTACGCAGTAACCAACACATGCCGTAGCATTATCTGTTCGATGTACCCCGCAGCTGTGAGATTACTACGGGTGACGGCAAGATCTGTACGGCCATCAATACAGATGCTACCCCACAGCATCACAGAACCTTGTCCGAATTGATCGTCTTCATGGACAACATCTAGCATGTACTGCTCACCACCGCGTCTCCATACACGTTGACGTCCATCACGCTGTGTCAGGGGAAATATGGACTCATCCTTGAACAACACAGGTCTCCATTCACGAAGTTGCCAGTTGACGTAGGTACGACCAAACAGAAATGGAGCTGCGCAATGTTGCTCTGCGTTAAACGGGGCGCTCGAACAGGACGTCTAGGACGTAAGGACTCTTCTTTCAACCGGTTCCTTACTGTCTGGTCAGACACCGTGACTCAAGAGACCCACCTGAGGTTTTGTTGCAGCTCTCTGGAAGTTGCTGAACGACGCCGCAACGCACAGATGGTCAGATATTGGCCATTCTGTGAAGTTATCATGCGTCCACGAACATGTCCAACCCTCCTTGTGAACTGGCCTGTCTCATTGTACCTATCCCTTAAGCGGTGAATAACTGACGGGGTGACATTGAGATCCACAGCAACACGACGAAAAGTCGATCCTTCCTGTATCAAAGTGACCGCCCTTGCGACTTGAACCTCGTCGTTAAGATGTCTCACGGTATGTGCTGGTTGACGTACAACGTGGTCGAATGACCGCAGTAGTCTCTGTAGCTCAAAACAACACACGGACGCACCGCTATTCACTGTGTTCGAGGGGTCACATAACAGTTTAATGCATGGCTACGCCTACAGATGAAGTATAACTTCGATTTTACATACACTGAGTAGCTAAAGTATCAGGGTATGCTGTACGACCATTGGAATCCCATCTAACAAATTAACGTTCACATACCAGACGTTAAAAAAGCATGCTCTCCTATTTTTTAACTGTGTATTTTCGGGGTGAAAAAATCCCTTAAGTAGAAACTATATAATCTCTTCAACTGGCAGTCACAGAAAACTGATTTTGAACTTAAAATTTATCGAAATATATCTTATATTACGTAATATATATATCACCTTACCACTAACTTATCATTTCAAACATTCGAATTAAAATTTAATTCAAACGTTTAAAAATGCTTGGATGATAATTTACTGCTGACTAATAGTGCATACTTGTAAAGGCTTGGACTCACCTCAATGCCTAACTCTCTTACTATGCAAGAGGGCCTTTATACACTCTTTTTGCGGACCTAAGTCAAGAGAGATACCTCAGTGGCTCACAACTTGTAACTTAGGACATATTACGTTTATGGGTTTGAAATGACCCCAGGGCTATACTTGCTACACACTATTCTTGCAAGCCTAAATTTAGGAAGCTACCTCAGGGCTTCTGAGCTGAGCTACGACTTTTGAACTGGTAGTTAATATGCATTGCTCTTCGGAGGTGGTGAAAGGACTAATAACTATGCATTGCTTACATAGGACTTACTCTGGAGGGCGACCTCAAGACTTCGCAGCTGAACCTAACTTTAGGGCTATTAATCAAGAGGGCTGCTATTAATTGGACCTCACTATGGAGAGCGACCTCAGGGCTTCAGATCTGAGCTTGGGATTCTGAACAACATGGTGACTCTACATTGCTCTTTTCGAACTACGGGAGAGGCATAAGGGCTGAAGGGTAGTAAAGTGCTAAAGGGCTAAAGGGAAAATGGCTAAAATGCATTGAAGGCCACTCAAGGGAGAAAGGAGAAAGGGTTATAGGGCAAAATGTCAAAAGGGCATTAAAATACAAGAGGGCTAATAATCACTAAAGGGCTAAATGACAGAGAGGTCTAATGTGCAATAAAGGGCTAATGTTAAAACAGGCCAAGGGTCTAATGGGCAGAAAAGGCTAAACTGTCGAAGGTTGCCCAAGTCGGGAACACAAAGTTTCTGATTTTAATTTTCGAACATATAGATTTGAATTCTAGAGACTTATAGTTGCCGACAGTGTTGTTTCACATCACATAGAGATTAATACTTTGCGATCAGAACCGAAAAAATTCACGCTTCTTGCCTAATCATAGAGGTTAAGATTTACCTGATACTCTTACAACACTTCCGAAACATGTAACTAGAACACAATCTTTTAAGAAATAATACTTTCCTGTTGCAGTATTGCACAAATAAATTAAAGTTGGATCACTGTTTCATTGATCTTATGGGACTAGGTAGGTGACGTAAGGGATAATACATGTACATATCTATCTCATGGCCCAAAAGTTGTAATTTAGAACATATTTGTCTTATTGGACTAAAGCTGGGGAAGCTGACGCAAGGGCTGCCAGAGAAGACATCTGCTATATAGGAGAGAAGTAAAGGACAAAACTACACTAAAGGTCTAAAGAGCCCTACAGGGTTTCAATAGGTTTATGGTTCTAAAGGGCTTTAATGGGCTAAATGGACTGTTTAGGCTAATATGCTAAACAAGCGTACTTATAGGTTAACGTATACGTACAGGCTAAAAGGCTATAAAACTCTTATTTATATAGAGGTTGAAGAGCTTCTTCTAACACGGAGACAAGCGTATTTGAACTACTCGTAACATAATCGCTTCTAATACTAAGCCGAGTGTATCAGGTGTGAAGAGCTGCAAACTTCGCGAGCTTTCTGTTATACTACGTGCTAGACAGCTATCCTGAACAATTTTTGACTGCATTCTCGCGAATCTGGAGGTAATAGATAACGACGTAATTTTCGAACGTTTCTGTTTCTATTCTTAGTAGCAACGTTGAGATGCACTAATTTATTCATCGTGAATAGTGTTTGAGGCCTACCTAGCAGATGTTGCAAAGGTATGTTTGGTTTACGCAGAAGGACGTAGTTTCGAGTACACGTCAGGAAGTCTGATAGCAAAATTTGCTAGAGGCTCTGAGGTTTTTATGTATGTACTTGTGTTCGATTTAGGATGTTCTCCTGCTTTATCCACTTTTGAGAATGGCTCTACAGAGGAGTCCACGCCTGTAAAGGCAGTAAATTTTCTGGAAACTGCCATTCATCAAATTACGTGGACTTATATACTTTCCAAACTTTGTCCATTTTATTTTCTTCCATCCTACACCTCACGGTCATCAATTTAATATTAAATGACTTATATGGTGCCTGGTACATTAAAAGTCCGGAATATGAGTTTTAAATACTGCCTATCAGCTATTGACTACTTAGTATTTTCCGGTGCCTCTTGAGCCTTCATTTCGAAAGGTCGCATAAACTAACACCTCTCCTATGATCAGTTAACGAGAGTCACAAGTGGTATAAAGACCTCACGACGTGTTCAGACACAAGGCTTTCCTCTTCACCCTCACCTCTTATCGTTCTAGATTCCGCTGGTTCTGCGAATGGACCAAACATCCGTATCACTTGTGTTAGGAACTTCTGAATTATGGACGCCGCAATATGACTGGGAGTAATTTTAACGTGATATATAAAATAAATGGCATTACATAAGGATATTACATGTATAGATGAAGAGTAGAGATACTCTTTTTACGTGTATATAGAAAATTGTACAAAGGTTTGAATGTAAATTTCTAACTCGGAATCATCGCTTCATATATTGTTAAGGCTACGGAGTACAAAAATTAGCTCTACGTATTGTTCAGGATTGGCAAGTGATATGTCTTTTCGTCAGTATTCGTTAAATGGAGGGTCAATGAAGCCAAGGTCTTAAATAGCTCCCTTAGAAGTAAAGTCAGCAGAGTGAAGCTGCCGCATAAATGTTTCAACATGCATTTCTAATGTCTTGATTTAGTTCTGTTTTCATCTGCTTTCAGCATAATTACACTCAACTGAAATTAAATGTTGGAGACAAAAACCTGCATTTTATAGAATATGAGACATGATCGTTTGAAACTTAGCATTTACCCACAACAGCTACATGATCTACTTAAGAGAGCAAAATATTCCTAATGGATGAACAAGTAGCTGGACAGATATTCACTTAATAATGAACATTTTTATAATGTATCACTTGTTTTAATTAGATTGCTGAAAAGTTTTACTAAGATGAGCATTTTCTTCAAAGAGACTCTTTTCATTCACGAGCTACTGATCCAGCTAGACTAAATTATCTTTCAATGAAACTGCTTCCAGCAACTAACGACACAATACAGCTTATACATGTTCCTATGGTGCAGGGTATTGCCCTCAGTTCCCTTTATTTCATAAAGCAGACTTAGGTTTCACCAGCTACCTCAAAACTGAAAATATACCCCTGCCGCAGCTCTAAATAGCAAATGATATGAAAATTAAAATGCGAAGACTTTTGTATCACATCGTAATGTCTTAGTCCTCGGGACCTTAGGATAATATCCACAGAGTGAAGAGTGAAAGTGAACTATAACTTTTGGCACTATCTGACAGAAGTGGGGAGTTAGGGTTTGTTATTTATTCTGTAGATAAAATTACGAAAAATTATGTCATGTAAATCCACAGCGAAGACGTTGAGGTGAGCTCGTACCTCATATATATCCTTCTTTCTTATTTTTCCTTCGAATAAATATATAACAATCGAATAAGAGGGTTTGGTGTTCTTACAGGTTAGACATTTTCATTTCCTTCACAACAAATACGAACGCCCTTCTCTTTCGTTCAGATATGGCCTAAGTTTCCTTTGTGTTGAGTGTGCATTTGAAATCATGTTATGTGTTGGAAATTCATATTCAAACAAGCGACGAACTGTCTTTTTCTAACTTGATTCAAATGCACGCTAGTTCCGTGTCTACACACCTTGGCTGTCACATGCAAGCCCCTTCATCCACCCTTGAGAATATTCTATGTCTTTTTTTAGACCACTCGTTGCTTCTCTGTGTGTACTATTCCTCTTCACCTCCTTCGTCGCGACTTGCTCGCTCTTTTGCCTGTGAGGCACAAGAATCTTGTGAAGAGGCATTTCCTTTCATCCAGAGCCCACCCTAGCTAAAGCCAGTGCAGTGTAAATCAACCCAAAATAACACGTGAGCAGCGATCGGGCTAGCGCCCACTTACTTGACGGTAAGGAAGATAGGTTAGAACCAAGCACAGCAGACACAAACCTGCAGACAGAGAAGAAATTAGACGCGCAATGGAACCAAAAATTTGTAATCGTATTATTGAAAATCACTTCATGAACCACGAGAGAAACATACCACTGATATTGCTGAAGTTTGATGAGAGGATTAGTAGTTCTATCTCAGGGTTTATTAACTTCTCGTGCTCATTCAGCGGGTGTCACAAACCACATGTGGCTGTAAACATTTCACAAAATTAATACTAGAACACATCTTTATTTCACATACAAGGGGACAATTCTCAGTTTTCTTTTATCACTAGTACAGAATGCAGGAAAGATCGATAAAGGAAGAGAGCGTGGGATGAATTTCACGAAGGCGGGAAGTAAATACCAAAGTGGTAAGGACCCAATATATTATAAAATGGAAATAAAGATATTAATAACTAAGTGCTGATTACAAGGAAACTGATTTATCAATGGTTGCGGGAGTAAGGAGGGATTCATGCAGGTTACTGGGAAATTGAATTGAGCAAAAACGTCAGCTACGATTAAAATTATTGCAATCATAATTAGCAGATATACGAATTTTAGGGAGCATTAGAAGTGCATGTATAGATAGTTTCAGGAAGGTACGGCTTCCAGTAACGATATTCGAGATATAATTAGTGAACAAGGGGAGAGCAAATGCGAGGACTTACAGAAGGAGAAGTATTCATTCAGCAGTATGTAAAGTCAGTTGGATATAACGATAACGTCCAGAAGCAACTAATATTGTCGAACTACTGAAATTTACTTATATTGTCTGCAAATATCCTTATCTGTGATTTCAGTTCTTTACTCACGTCATCTATATATATAAGATAACTTGTCCTGACTGACTGACTGACTGACTGACTGACTGACGGATTCATCATCGCCGAGCCGAAACTACTGGACGTAGAGAAATGACATTTTGGGGATACATTCATATTAACATGTAGGTGGTCGCTAAGGGAGGTTTTTTTGATATTCCGCCGCTAAGAGGGTGAAAAGGGGGGTTAATTTTTAAAATGAGAATATCTATACCTCAAAAAACTTAAATGGTTTAGAGTAATAAAAATTGGAATTTTGAATCTCCTTAAAAAAAGAAACACGTATTTTTAGGTTTTCGGAAAAACCCATGAAGGGGGGTGAAAAGGGGGGAAAATTGGTTGAACACCTTTTATGAGGAGACTTACATCTCAAAAACTGAAGATGTTATAGTCATAAAAATTTAAATTTGGAACCTCCTTTAAAAATAAAGAAACACGTCTGTTTTGTTTTTGGGAAATCTAAATAATGGGGGGTGAAAAAGGGGGTGAATTTTTAAAATGAGTGTATCTATATCTCGAAACTGTAAAAGTTTTCAGACGTAGAAATTGGTATTTAGAGTCTCTTTTCAAAATAAATATCACGTATTTTTTTTTGTTTTCGGAAAATCCCTATAGGAAGGGTGTAAAGGAATGAAAAATGGGTTGAATGCCTTTAATGAGGATCCTTATATCTCAGAAACTGAAGATGTTACAGACCTGAAAAAAGGTATTTGGGATCTCCTTTAAAAATAAAGAAACATGTCCTTTTTGTTTTTGGAAAATCCAAATAGTGGAGGGTTGAATGGGGGGTGAATTTTTAAAATGAGTTTATCTATATCTAAAACTTTAAAAGTTTACAGATGTAAAAATTGGTACTTAGAATTTCCTTTCAAAATAAAGCAACACGTATTTTTTGTTTTCGGAAAATCCCATGAAATGGGGGTGAAAAGGGGGGAAAATTGGTTGAACATCTTTTATGAGAAGACTTATATCTCAAAAACTGAAGATGTTACAGACATGAAAATTTAAATTTGGAACTTCATTTAAAAATAAAGGAACACGTATTTTTTTGTTTTTGGAAAATTCAAATAGTGGGGGGGTGAAAAGGGGGGGTTGAACTTTTAAATGAGTGTATCTATATCTAGAAACTGTAAAAGTTTACAGACGTAGAAATTGGTATTTAGAATCTCTTTTCAAAATAAATATCACGTATTTCTTTTGTTTTCCGAAAATCCCAATAGGAGGTGTGAAGAGGAGTGAAAAATGGGTTGAATGCCTTTAATAAGGATCCTTATATCTCAGAAATTGAAGATGTTACAGACCTGAAAATCTGTACTTTGGATCTCCTTTATAAATAAAGAAACACATTTTTTTTTTTTAGAAAATCCAAAGAGCGGGGGTAAAAGGGCGATGTATTTTAAAAATTAGTGTATCTATATCTCAAAACTTCAAAAGTTTGCAGATGTAAAAATTGATATTTAGAATCTCCTTTTAAAATAAAAGAACACATATTTTTTTCTTTTCTGTAAATCCCAATAGGAGGGGTGAAAAATGTGAATAAGAGGTTGAATGTCTTTAGTGAGAATACAGTTAGTATATGGAATATCCTTTAAAAATACGGAAACATTTATTTTTTGGTTTTTGGAAAATATAATTAATGGGGGTTAAACAGGTGTGACAAACTGGGGTGAATTTTTATAAAGACTATATCTACAGTATATCTCAGAAACGTAAAATGTTACAGAATAAAAACTGGTATTTGGAATCTCCTGTTAACGTAAAGAAACAGGTATTCACAAAAAATCCAATGAAGGTAGGGGGGGTGAAAAATTCAAAAATAATTGAATTAATTGTATGAGGATACTTACATCTAAAAAAAACTAAAGTTGTTACAGACGTGAAAATTGGTATTTAAATCTTCTTTAAAAAACGACGTGTTTTTGGGGGGGAATCATCTTTGGGGGCAGGTGTGTAAAGGAGTTGAATTCGTTTCATGAGGACACATATCTCAAAAACTGAAGATAATCGGTATTTAGAAGATCCTTTACTATTAAAGAAACAAATATTTTTGCCGGAAAATTCACTTAAGAGACGTGGGGGGGGGGGGCGGGGGCGGGCAGGGGAGTGTGAAAGTAAGTGAAAAAAGTGAATTATTTTTATGGAAATACTTATATCTCAAAACTGAAGATAACACACGTTAACACTGGTAGTCTATTTGGAATCTCCTTCGTTCTTTTTTGGGGGTGGGGGTGGGGGGAAATCAACTTAACCGCGCTAGGGTGAAAAAGGAGGTGAGACCAATATTGATTTTAATGTACATAATGTACTTGTAAGGAGCTTCCGTGGCTCAGGCTGCAGCGTGCCGGCCTCTCACCGCTGGGTTCCGTGGTTCAAATCCCGGTCACTCCATCTGAGATTTGTGCTGGACAAAGCTAAGGAGAGACAGGATTTTCTCCGGGTACTCCGATTTTCCCCGTCATCATTCATTCCAGCAACACTCTCCAATATCATTTCATTTCATTTGTCATTCATTAATCATTGCCCCAGAAGAGTGCGACAGGCTTCGGCAGCCGGCACAGCTAGGGGCTTATGCATTCCATTCCTGACCCGGTTGAATGACTGGAAATAGGCTGCGGATTTTCAATGCACTTATTCTGATCATAAACCGATCATTTTTAATATTTCCTGGGTTCGATTTCAAGAGCCATCTTTTCCTTTGGAGAACCTTCTTAGATTACAGTGAATTCTTCTGGCATATATATAAACAATTAAACACATTTGAAATAAACGATAGGAATGAGATTGACCGTGCAATTGTTCACCTCTATAATAAGGTCAATAATGCACGGAAGTATGTCATTCGTATCGCCAGAAACCCTGCGCACTTGCCGACGGGCGACAATGGTGCTGGTCATACTTTCATCAATGACAATGGCAGCAGATGTAATTTACCGCCAAGTAGCGGTCTTGCATCTTGCTGTGCGGTCCAGAACATATATAATAATATTATTAATAATAATAATAATAATAATAATAATAATAATAATAATAATAATAATAATAATAATAATAATAATAATAATAATAATAATAATAATAATAATAATAATAATACCTAAATTCAGCTAATTTCACCCACCCTAATAATAATTGTACCGGGCGGTACACCTCCACGCCGCGAATTTAAATATTGCGCCAGTTGAAAACTCCTCTACAGGAGAAAGCCTAAACTTTAACAAACTGTATTACCTCAACAGGTTCTCCGAAGATGGCTCTATGTGAACTTCGAGGTGTTTCTGTTTTTCATGTATCAAGAAGTGTGGACATTCTCTACCAGATGTCTCTACTAAAAACTATGATTTCGCACTCTGGTGCGAAGGAATGAACCTTCTTAAAGAAATTTAGTATTCATAAGTTTTGCTTTTACTATATTTTGTTCTGTTATTTTTGGGTTGGCAACATCAATCCTTTCTTTCCGCCTCTTTTGAATTTAGCCAATCCCAAATTTCTTTAATTTATTTTCAACCAATCATGTACATCTTCTTCGACATAGGTATGTTACTCTAAGCGATCCAATAAAAGCGAAAGGGTTGTGTCTAATCATTTCTGAAAGGTCTCGAATGTTCCACGAGGATATATAAACTGCTGATTTTCTTGTCTCCGGGCCATTCGTATTACATCTTTCTAAGTGTGTGGATATGTAACAGGGGGCGGGAAGCGCCTCGTTCTTCAGGCAGGAGTTCTTCATCAAGGTAATGGCCTTTTAACATATTTATTTCTTGCTAGCTCAGCAGTTTAACTCTCGGTGAAGGTTCGAAACCTTTAATATATAAACCATACAACATGTAAATCCTTTTTAGTGGTAAACTTCATTTTTCTTGAAATTGAACGCGGGGATAGAGAGTGCTTCACCCTCTCGAGCTCCCCTTCATTTTGAAATTGAGGTGACTACGTTTTCGTAACCGTTTCTTCTCTTCCTTAATATATTAATGTTTTCCATACTAGTCACCTCCCTAGCTTGGGATTAGCCCTGCCTGATCGGCCTAGCGCCACATAGGTTTTAAGACAAAAACTTTGTGTAGGAGTGCTAGCTATCGCCTCCATTCAATCTTGTATTATGGGCCAGTAATTTAACCTGATGTTTTGTTTTCCTCATGTAAAGGCCCTGTTTCTTAGTGTGCCTTCAAGGCAGTCTGAAGTGACGGTTGTAGCCTTTGATAGGCTTGTAATATTGAGAGCGGTTCTGCTCTTTTCGTTAACATTGTAATTAGGAGCAAGTGCTCCTTGTACTTAGGGGTTTTCTGCCCTGTAGCTTTTGTGATTGTGAGCTGAGAACTCAAGAGTTAATGAATTCGGGCCGTAGCCCAATATATGTAAAAATCACTTAACTGGTTTTTGGTACAGCGGCTGTATACCTGATTGTCTTTGTTATTTCCCCTAGTGGGAACCGGTTAAATATTATCTAAATTGTATACCTGATTTAACTTGTTGTTATTTGTTGTATGCTCTAAATTCTACGCTACCATTGTTAAGTTTTAAAAATATAACCTTGTTAAAATTTTAACTCATCTTTCGTGCTTCTGTAGTTGAGACCTATTCCAGCCCGCACCCTCTTTCACCTCTGCAAAACCACAAAACCCCGTAACAAGTGGTAGCAGTGCGTGGTTGAATGGGTCTCAATTTAGCCCCTTTTGACGGCTAAATATTGCTCTTGTTTGAACTCTAACAATTTTCTCAGTCGCTGATTTATTATTTTTTCTAAATTTGTAAAGTTCGGTCATCATGCCCGGCCCTCGCGATGTCCTCCATCCCGGCTATTTGCGCAAGGAGGAATTGATCTATGAATTAACGATTAGGAATGTTCAATCTGGAGGCACGGTTGCGATAGACACCAATAAGTTAAAAGATTCCCTTGATTTGCCTATTACCATCCCGACTTTGGGTGAAAAGAGATCGATGGCGCTCTCTCCACGATCACTGATAATGCTACTGAGCTAGCATCGGTAGTTAGTTTTTTTTTGAAGGGGGTGATCCATCACCTAATCAACTTACACGTGTACAAGATAGATTGTACCATTTTTCCAATAGGGTGAGTGATCTATTGTCTCTTAAATTGAATGATACTCAAGGGAAGGAGGCTAGTGCCATCCTCGAAAACCTTTCCCATTTATCCAGTAAGGTTGGCCTACTGTTAACTGGGGCAGTACCTCCCAAAACTGATCAACCCGCTACGGTAAACGTAGGCAGCGAGGAAGAGTCTTCTAAAGGAGAAGCAAATAGGAAAGCTGTTGGAGCTCAACAAATCTCTGCCCCAATAGAGAACGAATCTGAGCGTCGTACATCGCTGAATTATGCACGTTCTGAATTAGCTTCTTCGCCACGTAGGCTTCTACCTACTATGTCACCAGGGTTCAGCAGTTTGCCCCATCCATTAGCAATGTTGCTCAGGGGTATTTCTAAGTTTTCTGTTAACTCTACCACTGACGTTATTTCATTCTTAAGGTTTTTAGTTGAGTTTCAGGATCATGCCCTTGTTTTCTCTCTTTCTCCGTGTCAAATTTTGCAGATCATTTATCCCTATGCAATTGGGGTTCTATCAGACAAAATAGTTAGAGCAATCGCTGAACAGTCATCCATAGAAGACTTCCATGCCCATCTGTTGGCAAATTTTAGCCCCGCTCGAGCTAGGTCATCGCTCATTCAAAAGTACTACTACCGAGTACAACGGTTGGATGAAAATTTGGCAGACTTCATCCAAGACATTAAGTTCTACATTAGGGTATTTGCTCTACATTTCCCTGAAGATCAAATTGTACAGGCTATTGTGGAAGGTAATTCTCCATCATACCTGTACCAGGCGGTACACCTCCACGCCGCTAATTTAAAATGTGCGCCAGTTGAAACTCCTCTGCTGGAGGAAGTCTGAACTTTATTGACGGTATTAATTTTTAAGTTTCTCAGAAGATGTCACTACGTGGAAATTTTGGAGTTTTTGAACTGTGCCACTTCTGATGTATTTTTGTTTTACCGGTAGTAAGAAGTGTGAACTTTCTCTTCTAGAGGACACTACTGAAAAACTACAATGGTGCACCCTAGTGCGATGTGAAGGAACTATTTTTTGGAGAAATTTTTATTTCAAAAGTTTGTTTCTTGTTAAATTTCTTTCTGTTATTGTTTAAGTTGGCTGTATACCCCTCTCTTTCCCCTTGTTTTGTATTTAGCCAATCCCGAATTTCTTTAATTAATTTCTGACCAATCTGATGTATCTTCCCCCAACTTGAATATGTTGCTGTACCCTACCCAATAAAGTGATTGTGGGCGGGTGTTTTCTTCCCTAAAACGCCTCGAACTTTCCGCGAGAGTATATAAACTGCTGATTTTAGGGTCTCTGCGCCACTTCTGTACCATCTCTCAGTGTGTAAAGTACATAGCAGGGGGCGGGTAGCGCCTCTTTCTTCGGCAGCGGCCAACAACAAGGTTATGGCCGATTAATAACTTCTTTCTTTGCTAGCTCAGCAGTTTAACTCTCGGGGCGGGTCCGAAGTTTTTCCATAATGTAACCTTCCTTAAAATGTAAAGACCTTTGGTATCTATTCTATCTTTAAACTACATATCGGGATAGAGAGTGCTTAACCCTCTCGAGCTCCCACTCATATTGTTTTGAGGTGAACTTATTTTTCTCAACCTATTCTTCTTTAACGTAATGTAAATTGTTTCCTTCTTAAGTCACCTCTTTAGTATGGGATTAGCCCTTGTATTAACGGCCTAGTGCCAAGTGGGTTTTAAACAAAGAGTATTAGGAGCGCAAGTTCGCCTCCTCTCAAATTGTTATTTTAGAGGTCATTAATCTTTTCTCACTTAATAGACCTCAGTAGGTTGGGTATTTTACCCCTGTGTCTATGTCCTGAGAGGACAACTTGAAGGTGGAGTTTGGTGTGGCCTTTCAGAGGCTTAAAGTTTGAGAGCGAGTAGCTCTTTCTTGAAAATTGAGTGTTGTATGCCTCGAGGAGGCTTTTCTGTGTAAGTTGGAGCAAGTGCTCCTGAGCATGAATGGGGTTTTCTGCCCCTCTGTTAAAACTTATTTTGAAGTAAGGTTGGGCTGATTGCCCAAGCATTGTGAAGTCGGGGCGCGAAGCCCATATCCAGTAAATTGTGTAACTACATTTTGTTGACTTGCTACTCTGTACCTGCCATGCTTGTTATTTCTTAATTTTGAAAAGAAAATATAACCTTGTTAAGTTTTACATTAACTTTGATTCCGTAGTTTGAGACCCGTTCAAGCCCGCACCTTCTTTCACCTCTACCTACCGCAAAAACCCGGTAACAATACCGATCATACTTGTGTTTTGCATCGCGTCCGCAAACTTTCGCCGAGTTAGGGGCTATGGCTGTCTCAGCCGAAGGAGTTAGATATGCCGACACACTACGTGTGGCGAGGGAGCCCCCTCCTTCTTTCAGTAAACCTCGGCCACCACCTCGCCTGACCATCTTCGGAACAAGTGTCCATTAATTAAATCCAATGGGACAAACAAGGGAGCAGGGTCATCTCAAGGCTGTTTTAAATGCGGCGCATTTTCACATATTGCCAAGAACTTCCCTAATGCTAACAGCACCCCCTCCTGCTCAACTTCGGGTGCAACTTCCACCAACAATCATAAGTGACTAGTGGCTTCGGCTGAGTCGGCTAACCCCCTTCACAAGGCTCAGCCCTGGTTAAACCTGACGAAAATTCAGCAAAAAGTTCAGAACTATTCGACATTACCATCCGAATGTCCCAATGAGTGACTTAGGATTGCGGCGGATTCACCCGCACCTGTTCCTTTCCTCAAAATTGAATTAGATAATGAACCTGTAACAGCTCTATTAGATTCAGGCAGTGTTTGTTCCATTATTTCGACTGAATGGTATTCCGAATTAAAATCTATTTGTAAACATCCTGATTTTTGTTCGACTTTGGTTCAATATGTTTCGGCAAATTCTTCTCCATTAGAAATTTTAGGTTTTTGTATGCCAAACTTCGTATTTCTAAATTTACTTCGAAGGTTAAACTCTTTGTGGCTAAGCAATTGTCTTGCCCCATTATATTGGGAGCAGACTTCATGTCCCACACTGGTCTAGTGCTCGATCTTCAGAGCAAGTCGTGCAGGTTCAAATTTGCTTCAAGTTGTAAAATTCCCTTGTTAAAGTGTAATTGTGTCGTGTTCATCTGTTTCGCCTACCCAGGATGAGATGTTGTTAGACCTTAGACATCTACCTGAGGAGCAGGCAGAGAGTATTCGTAAGTTGTGTCAGTCGTTTCCAGAGGTTTTCTCTGATACTCTTGGTGTTACTGACCTTATCGAATACAATATTGAGGTTACGGATTCGATTCCTGTCCGTTTTCCACCTTATAGGCTGTCTCCACCTAAAATGAAGGCATTGAAAGAGATAATAGATCAGATGCTGAAAGATGGTATTATTCGCCCCTCAAAGTCGGCATATTCTTCGCCTATTTTTCTAGTCCCGAAACCCCTAGGTGGCTTCAGGCCTGTGATTGATTATAGGGCTCTCAATCGGAAGGTGGTGTTACAATCTGTGCCCCTTCCCGACCTTCATTCTTGTTTTTCATGGTTTCGTAAAGCTAAGTTCTTCACCATCTTGGACCTCAATCAGGCTTATAACCAGATACCGCTAGCAGAGGAATCCAAACACCGTACAGCTTTTGCCACAGATTGGAAATTGTACGAATACAACCGCGCGCCTTTCGGGCTCCCTACGGGAGCAGCTGTGCTTACAAGACTGCTAGATAGGTTCCTCTCCGACATCAAATTTGTGTACTTGTATCATTATCTTGATGATGTCGTCGTGTTTTCTGAGACCTTTGAAGAACACCTTGATCATCTGAAAGAGGTCCTAAGTCGCCTTCGTAAGGCAGGGTTAACGGTGAAGTTGTCCAAGGTTGCATTCGCTAAGCCCTCCATGTCGCTTCTAGGGCATATTGTGTCGCCCGATGGTGTCGCTGTAGATCATTCTAGAACACAGGCCATCCGTGACTTCAAACCTCCCAAAGACATCAAAGGTATTGCCAGGTTCATTGGTATGGTGAATTTCTTCAGGAAATTTATTCCAAATTTCGCCAATAGAGCGGCGCCCTTGAACTTACTACGTAGGAAAGGCGTCAAATTTGAGTGGGGACCTTCTCAACAAGCCGCTTTTGAAGATCTCCAATTAGCTCTGTGTAATTCCCCTGTTCTCGCCATGCCTGATTTCTCGAAGAAATTCATTGTCCAAACCGACGCGTCGTCGTCGGCGGTACCTGCAGTCCTTCTTCAAGAGACTGAACTAGGGAGGCGACACATCGCCTATGCATCTAGGACTCTTTCGGCTCAAGAAGCCAAGTATTCCATCTATGAACTTGAGGGTTTGGCTGTCTTGTTTGCGCTAGAAAAGTTCCGCCTTTATCTGGAACATGTCAAGTTCGACTTGGAGACTGATAACCAAGCCTTAAGTTGGGTCTTAGGTGGGCCGCGTCGTACTGGTCGTATAGCCCGGTGGGCCATCCGAATTTCTGCCTTCCAATTTGACGTTAGGCATGTCAGAGGTACTGAAAATGTTGTGGCAGACGGACTAAGCCGCATGTTTTCCAATGATGTAGAGACCCATGAACTGGATGATAGTTCTTCACCTCCCGAGTCCATACGACCTGAGGTTAATGCCATATTAACTGATGCTCCTATGTTGTTTAGGGATCTTGAGAAATATCAACGTGAAGATCCGGCGCTGGCCCCTATCATGGAAACCCTTTCTTCTGGGGAACATGTTGTCCCTTATGTGCTGAGGAATGGTGTTTTATGTTGCCCGCCGAGGTATGATAATAAGATGAAGGTGGTGGTTCCAGCCGTTCTTGTGCCCATTATCTTCAAGTACTATCATGAGACCCCATTGGGGGGGGGGCATTTAGGCAGCTTCAAAACTCGTGAAAAGATCCGTGAAATGTTCATCTGGAAAGGTATGGACGGTGAAATTCGTGAACTAGTAAAAGCTTGTAAATCTTGCTTGCTTAGTAAACCCACCATGTCCACCAAGGTAGGCCTATTGTCTTCTGATCAGGCGTCGCGCCCCATGGAACGTCTTTATATCGACTACGTAGAACCCTTCCCCCAGTCAACGGGGAACGCCAACAAATTCATTTTTGTGTGTGTAGACGGTTTCACAAGATTTTCTTGGTTATTTCCGACTAAGCTGGCTACCGCTCAGCCCACTATTTCCTGTTTAAATTCCACTTTTGCTTCTTTTGGTCCGTGTCAATATATTGTGTCCGAAAATGCTAAAGCTTTCACTTCCAATCTTTTCCGTAAATTCTGTTTTGATCTAGCCATCTCGCACGTAACTACTTCTGCTTACTATCCTCAACCATCTTTAGCTGAACGGGTCAATCGTAACTTGAGGTCGGCTCTTATTGCCTATCATCATGAAGATAATTCTAGGTGGGGCACGTCCCTGCATTGGTTAGCTTTTGCTTAGAATTCGACGGTTCATGAATCTCATAAATTTACAACAGCTGCTTTGATGTTCAACTTTGTTCCAAACACGGCGCTTTCTAACCTTTGGTCTCTGAGTGATATTCTACCTGAGACAATAGATCCTAATAACATTAAAGGGCTTTGGAAGAAGGCTAAGGCCAATCTTAAAGTGTCTCATGAAAAGGTTAGGGGAAGATATGATCGTGGACGGAGGCCCACCAACTTAAAGGTAGGAGACCAAGTTATGGTCAAGAATTTTGTTCCCGCGGGCAAGCTTGCCCCCAGATTTCATGGTCCGTGTATCATTTTAGATTTCCTTACCCCGGTGACTTTTTTACTAAGCAATCCAGCCACCGAGAGGGTATTTAGGGTTCACCTGTCGCAGGTGAAACCTGTATATTTTCCGTCCTAACCTTGCCTTTATAACTTTGTAAGAATCCTTAAGGTTATATTTTTAGTTTCATTTTAAGGCTTTATGCCTCTTATAGTTTTACATTTGGTTGAACCTGCTTTGTATAAATATTGTAAAACCCTCCTTGAGGTTACTCTGCTGTCCTCTCCATACGGCCATTACCACGCTCCCGTCTCCTGCTAAACCACACCAGTGGCTAATTAAAATGAAAGAAAAACCTCCATGCCGCTGGCTCCGCAGCCTCACCACAAAGACTGTACCCTAAAACCATTATGGTCCAACAAAATTCTGCCGCCGATATCTTAATGTTTCGGTGCCCCCGCAGCCGTGCGGTGCCGTACCGCCACTGAGGTGGGGTACGGGCCCGCTCCACTCCAGTGAGGTCAACCAGTGTACGGCGAGTCTGAATCCTCCTTCCGGCCAAGGCTGATGTGCGGCGTACCACCTGCAAACTGCCCGCGGACTGTAAACAACCGTCGCGTGTGCGGCGTGCTTCACCACCACTACCCCTCTCATAGTAGCGGGAGAGGTGTATCTCAGAGTACTTGAGGGGTCCGAGCGGCCTCTTCTGGACACTAGCAGCGGCGGCTAGTCTGGCCGTCAAACTTAATCAACAACTAATGTACTTATTCAGCTACATGCACATTCCATATTCACAATTACTGCGTTTTTGGATTCAACATCAACATCTGGTGGACTTAGAAAAATTTTTATTTTCTTCTTCCAAGAATTAAAGTTTTCCTTTGGAATTCAACTACTACAACCATAGAGACCTTTCATCAAAAACTACTACAAAAAAATTCCAAAACTGGATTTTATTTAATCCCACTTATATCAAACTAACTTCTGAGACGTTCGACTATTGAAAAGTTATATTTTTCTCTTCTAAATTCTTCAACTCCTCAGAAAAAACTTGGGCTTTTTTTAAAAAACTTTTTTTTTGTTTTCTTCTGTGTCACCCCTTGGAAGGACTTTTGTGGGGGGAGGCCTGTACAGGGCGGTACACCTCCACGCCACGAATTTTTGGGTTGGCAACATCAATCCTTTCTTTCCGCCTCTTTTGAATTTAGCCAATCCCAAATTTCTTTAATTTATTTTCAACCAATCATGTACATCTTCTTCGACATGGGTATGTTACTCTAAGCGATCCAATAAAAGCGAAAGGGTTGTGTCTAATCATTTCTGAAAGGTCTCGAATGTTCCACGAGGATATGTAAACTGCTGATTTTCTTGTCTCCGGGCCATTCGTATTACATCTTTCTAAGTGTGTGGATATGTAACAGGGGGCGGGAAGCGCCTCGTTCTTCAGGCAGGAGTTCTTCATCAAGGTAATGGCCTTTTAACATATTTATTTCTTGCTAGCTCAGCAGTTTAACTCTCAGTGAAGGTTCGAAACCTTTAATATGTAAACCATACAACATGTAAATCCTTTTTAGTGGTAAACTTCATTTTTCTTAAAATTGAACGCGGGGATAGAGAGTGCTTCACCCTCTCGAGCTCCCCTTCATTTTGAAATTGAGGTGACTACGTTTTCGTAACCGTTTCTTCTCTTCCTTAATATATTAATGTTTTCCATACTAGTCACCTCCCTAGCTTGGGATTAGCCCTGCCTGATCGGCCTAGCGCCACATAGGTTTTAAGACAAAAACTTTGTGTAGGAGTGCTAGCTATCGCCTCCATTCAATCTTGTATTATGGGCCAGTAATTTAACCTGATGTTTTGTTTTCCTCATGTAAAGGCCCTGTAGGTTGGGTATCAAATACCCCTGTTTCTTAGTGTGCCTTCAGGGCAGTCTGAAGCCTTTGATAGGCTTGTAATATTGAGAGCGGTTCTGCTCTTTTCGTTAACATTGTAATTAGGAGCAAGTGCTCCTTGTACTTAGGGGTTTTCTGCCCTGTAGCTTTTGTGATTGTGAGCTGAGAACTCAAGAGTTAATGAATTCGGGCCGTAGCCCAATATATGTAAAAATCACTTAACTGGTTTTTGGTACAGCGGCTGTATACCTGATTGTCTTTGTTATTTCCCCTAGTGGGAACCGGTTAAATATTATCTAAATTGTATACCTGATTTAACTTGTTGTTATTTGTTGTATGCTCTAAATTCTACGCTACCATTGTTAAGTTTTATAAATATAACCTTGTTAAAATTTTAACTCATCTTTCGTGCTTCTGTAGTTGAGACCTATTCCAGCCCGCACCTTATTTCACCTCCGCAAAACCACAAAACCCCGTAACAATAATAATAATAATAATAATAATAATAATAATAATAATAATAATAATAATAATAATAATGACAATGTTCTGGACCGTCGTCAAAATGTGCAGACCGCGCTGGAAAAGTGTCATGTCCGGGTAATGACTACGATTGCAGTCCGGCCGCGGGTTCAGTACCGCAAAGGCACCCAAGAAGACACCACGCCGGATCTCTTTAAGGATTTGATCCACATTAAAATGCTTATAAGAAAAGATGGCAGAGATTTAGGGACCCAACTGGCCGGGTGGAATGCCTGGAACTTGCCCGGGAAGTACGAAATCGATTGCTTGAAGGAAAGAATGAAAAATTGGGAGGAACCTTGCCGTAATATCTCAGAAAAAGAATCAGATCGCGAATTCTGGCGGATTCTCGCAGAAAATTAGTTAGATTGCGAATTTTGAAGGATTATATATAAAACTTTAAACATTCAATTATGAATTTCATTATAGTACCGTGGCGAAGCACGGGTATCTTGCTAGTCTATATATATATATATATATATATATGTAATAACTTATCCTGACTGACTGACTGATTCATCATCGCCGATCAAAGCTACTGGACATAAAGAAATGAAATTTTGGGAATACATTCACATTAATATGTGTGTGCTCGCTAAGGGAGGATTTTTGGATATTCCTTCGCTAAGGGAGTGAAAAGTTGGGGGGGGTGCAGTTTTAAATGAGTGTATCTATATCTCAAAACTTTAAAAGTTTACATATGTAAAAATTGGTATTTAGAATCTCCTTTAAAAATAAGGAAACACACATTTTATTGTTCTCGGAAAATCCCCATAGGAGGGGTGAAAAAGGGTGAAAAAGTGGTTGAATGCCTTTAATCAGGATACTTTTATCTCACACACTGAAAATATTCCAGACCTCAAAATTGGTATTTGGGATCTCCTTTTAAAATAAAGAAACACGTATTGTTTTGGTTTTGTAAAATCCAATTAATGGGAGAATGAAAAAGGGGAGGGTGTTGAATTTTTAAAATTACCGGTAGTGTATCTATATCTCAAAATGTTTTAAGTTTACAGATGTAAAAATTGGTGCTTAAAATCTCCTTTAATAATACAGAAACGCTTATTTTTTGTTTTCGGAAAATCCCAATAGGAGGGGTGAAAATGGGTGAAGAAGTGGTTGATTGCCTTTAGTGAGGATATTTATATCTCAGAAACTGAAGATATTACAGACCTGAAAATTGCTATTTGGGACCTCCTTTAAAAATAAAGAAGCATGGTTTTTTATTTTTGGAAAACTCAAATAATGGGGGTGAGAAGGGGGCGAATTTTTTAAATGAGTGCATGTTTATCTCAAAAATTTAAAGTTTACACATGTAAAAATTGGTATTTCAGAATCTCCTTTAAAAATAAAGGAACACGCATCTTTTTGTTTTCGATAAATCCCAATAGAAGGGGGAAAGAGGGTGAAAAGGTGTTGAACGCCTTTTATGAGGACACTTATACCTCATAAACTGAAGATATTACAGACCTGTACATTGGTATTTGAGACCTCCTTTAAAAATAAAGGAACACGTATTTTTACGTTTTCGGAAAATCCAATTAATTGTGGGTGGTGAAAATTAGGGTGAAATTTTAAAATGAGTGTGTATATATATATATCAAAGCTTTTAAAGTGTACAGATGTAAAATTTGGTATTTAGAATCCCCTTTGAAAATAAAGAAACACGTATTTTTGTTTTCGGAACATCCCAATAGGAGGGGTGAAAAAGGGGTTAAATACCTTTAATGAGGATACTTATATCTCAGAAACAGAAGATATTACAGACCTGAAAATTGGTATTTGGGATCCCCTTTAAAAATTAAGAAACACGTATTTTTTGTTTTCGGAAAACGCAATTAATGCGGGTTAAACAGGAGTGTAAAATTGGGGTGAATTATTAGAAAGACAGTACATCTCAGAAACGTAATATGTTACAGACGTAAAAATTGGTTATTGGAATATCATGTGAATGTAAAGGAACATAGGTGATTTGTTTTTGGAAACTCCACTTAAGGGTAACTTAAAAGGGGGTGAAATTTTAAAATGACCATTTCTACAGTATATCTCAAAAACTTAACATGTTATCGAAGTGAAAAATAGTATTTTTTATCTCTATTAAAAATACAGAAACTTGCATTTTTGTTTTCTAAAAAACCCCTTGGATGGAAGGGTAGAATTGACTGAAAAAATGCTTGAATTCTTTTAATTAGGATACTGATACCTCAAAAGCTGTAGATGTTACAGACGTGAAATTTGGTATTTGGAATCTCCTTTAAAAGTAAAGGAAAACGTATTTTATGTTTTCGGAAATCCACCTGAAGGGGGAGGGAAATCGAAAAATAAGTTGACTTATTTGTATGAGGATACTATTATCAAAAAAACGAAGGATTTTGCAGATGTGAAAATTGGTATTTGGTATTTGCTTTAAAATTAAAGAAACGCTTATTCTCGGAAAATCCAATGAAAGGGTGGGGGAAGGTGAAAGAATTGAAAAATTAATTGAATTAATTGTATGAGAATACTTACATGAAATAGAATCTAAAGTTGTTACGGACATAAAAATTGGTATTAGGATCCCATTTAAAAACAAAGAAAAAAGCGTATGGGGGAAATCATCTTGGCGGGCGGGGGTGAAAAGTAGTTCAATTCCTTTTATGAGGTCACATATCTCAAAAACGGAAGATCTTAGAGCCGTGATAATTGGTATCTAGAGGATCCTTTACTATTAAAGAAACAAATATTTTAAAGGGAAATTCACGTAAGGGGGAAGTGTGAAAGGAAGTGAAAAATTGAATACTTTTTATGAGGATACTAATATCTCAGAACTGAAGGTAACAGACGTGAAAGTTGGTATTTGGAATCTCTTTTATATATAAAGAAATCCGCCTTCTTTTTTTTGGGGGGGGGGAGGGGGGGTAAATCAACTTAACGGCGGTGTGCTGAAAAAGGACTTGAGACCAATTGATTTTACTGTTCATGAGGTACTTATTCTGATCATAAGCTGATCATTTTTAATCTTTCCTGGGTTCGTTTTCAAGAGCCATCTTTTCCTTTGGAGAACATAAAGTTAGTTTACAGGAGATTCTCCTGGCATTTAAATAAAAATTTAAACTCATTTGAAATAAACGATAGGAATGATATTGACTGTGCAGTTGTTCACCTCTTTAATAAGGTGAATAATTCACGGAAGTATATCATTTGTGATGCCAGAAATCTCGCGCACTTGCCTACGCGCGACGATGGTGCTGGTCAGATTGTCAGCTATGACAACGGCAGCAGATGTAATTTACCGCCATGCAGCGGTCTTGCATCTTGCTGTGTGTTCCAGTCCATCAATAATAATAATAATAATAATAATAATAATAATAATAATAATAATAATAATAATAATAATAATAATGTTCTCGACCGTCGTCAAAATGTGCGAACCGCGCTGGAAACGGGTCATGGCCGGGTAATGCCTACGATTGCGGTCCGGTCGCGGGTTCAGTACCGCCAAGGCACCCAAGACGACACCACGCCGGATATCCTCAAGGATTTTATCCATATTAAAAATGCTTATAGGAAAAGGTGGCAAAGATTTAGGGATCCAACTGACCGGGTGGAATACCTGGACCTAACCCGGGAAGTACGAAATCGATTACTGGTTTGAAAGATTGATAAATGGGAGGAACTTTGCCGTAATCTCTCAGAAAACGAGTCAGATCACGAAATTTAGTTGATTCCCTCAGAAAACGAGTTAGATCACGAATTTCGGCGGATCATATATAAAACGTTAAGCACTCAATTATAAATTTTATTATAATACCGTAGCGAAGCACGGGTATCTTGCTACTTTATATATATGAGAAATTATAAAGGCCCAAAAATGCTGCCCTGTGGGACCCTCCTCCTTATCACAAAAGGACCAGATAACACTTCACCTACTGTAATTCTGCGAGTTCTATTTTCTAAAAATGTAGCCATCCATTTAACTATCCCCCATGATATGCCCTACCATAAGCCTTGTATATATCAATACTGATACAGTACATTTGACTTTCCGAATTCAACTATAGATAAATTATCCAACAATGCCGAAATGAAATTGTCATGTTTTGTTGTGACACACTATTTTCCTTTCGAAGTTACTGACCACTATTAGGATATCTTAAAAGGATGCTCCCCAGAATCTAAAATTTCTGGAACCATACAATAATGGCGTATGAAATATACTTAAATAGTGAGAAATTTTATAAGTGAAACTCTTAAAACCAAATTAACAGAAATCTTCACATAACGGACATTGGTTCAGCATAAACGTCCTGGGTTGTTGTTTGACATTTTAACTGAGAGGCAAATAAAAGTGATAGAAAATTTTGCAACCTCTGTAACAGTTTCGAAACGATGAAACATGACAAGGCAAGCAAGTGACAAGTGAGCACCTGATGCTTTATTCTTCCGAGTACAAAGTACCACTCGAGAATATAATAGGATTTCGTTGTGATGGTTGTAACTCGATCATGGGCACCATAAATTCGTTTGCTTCTCCTATGATTGACAAGTGCCCAAGTATTTTCATACTCTAATGTGTATTACAATATCTTAACGAGTGCGCGAGTGAAGCATGCAAGTGTCTACTTCGACGTTGTGAAGATCTTGTCAGGAACACGTGTAATGATTTGAAATGAAGTGAAAAGGGTCAGGCACAACTACGGGAGTTGCAGGCCTTTACGAATGTATAAATTCACAAAAGCCTGCAACGGTCGCGGACTAGGTGGCTATCGTTACTAGGTGTTGTTACCAGAATATTGTGGAACAATGGGATAACTTACGTTTGTTCTCCTATTCCAAATCTCTTCAGGGACTGCTCATTGCTGTGGAGGAAGTACATCGTTCGGTTAAAGGACCATTTTTGAAAAAGTTTTCCTAGGTCGTCG
Organism: Anabrus simplex; assembly: GCF_040414725.1. Classification (NCBI taxonomy): domain Eukaryota; kingdom Metazoa; phylum Arthropoda; class Insecta; order Orthoptera; family Tettigoniidae; genus Anabrus; species Anabrus simplex. Next base: position 765,031,895 of record NC_090266.1, read on the forward strand.
CTTGGATTTTGCCAAAATTCACAAGGATGAACAAATATTTTTAGAGTATTTAAGTCGTAATAATATACCTATATGAGAGGATGAGTACAAAGAAAGGCTTCTTTGTTATCTGAACCGCCAGGACGTTATGAACAGAATATTGATTGTTATTGATACCAATGATGCATCCAAGCTTCTTTCTTACAATCAAATGTTCCTGTGGGTTGAAGTTCTTAAGGGAGTACAGAATCTCGAAATTCGTAATTTGGTAGATGTTACGCGGGATTTTTAAAGGAGATGTAGAGATTCCCTTCCACTAAGGTACGGCTTCACTAACAATTTGCGTTGTTTACTATCAGCAACAACACCTGTCAAAGCCTTGACAAACAAGGAATAAGGGAGAACACCCTACCTTATCCCGTTATCATTGCAACTGCCCCGAATGGTGTCAGAATATCATAGTATTCCCCTTCAGCAGATTGATGATGACTGATGGAAATTACCCTTTGTCGACATCGATATTAAAGCCTGATCTGAAGTATTGTAGATGAATTTAGGGCAAAGATACAGGAGACGAAAAACACGTTTGGTGAATGTGAAATTTCCGCTCTTTCACAATTTCCACTATTCGTTTCGTCACTCCCTCAATAGAATGATGATTACCGGGCGAGTTGGCCGTGTGGTCAGGAGCGCGCAGCTGTGAGCTCTTACCCGGGAGATAGTGGGTTCGAGCCACTCTGTAGGCAGCCCTGAAGATGGCTTTCCGTAATATACCATTTTCACACCAGAAAAATGCAGGGACTGTACATTAATTAAGGCCATGACCGATTCCTACCCACTCATAGACTCTTCCTATGCCATCGTCGCCATGAGTCGGTGATACGTAAAGCATGTTGTATAAAATAAGAACCGTGATTGTGAAGGAATATTCAGCAAAATTAATCTCTTTATAGCGAAAAAGAGGAACAGGCTAATTACTTCTATTGCAAACGAATGCTTGCTGGCCACTATGTGTGTTCGTGTCAGTGGTACGTGTAGGGACTTCAAACTATCAGGGAACATACTCAAAGGGATGGCTAAAGCACAGTTGTATAATCAAACTCAGGTACAGGTACTTCAGAAATGTCTACTGTGAATGTGTCTAGAGGTTTCATAGAAAAAGAGGATGACAACGATTATTCCAGCTATAGGGTAAGGCACTGTGGTGCCTGTGTTTATCATGTTGACTAGTTCTTTACAAATTACCCAATTCTTGAGGAAATAAAATTTACTGTCTTATCCTTGATACTGCATCTCACATATCCGAACATAAAATTATATGTCTTTTCCATCCTAACCAGTTTAAATGTGGATTTGTGACGTTGAGACACCTTGCTATCGTGATATAAACTGGCAGAAAAAAATATCCACACACCACGAAATAAAGATATCAGAATACGTAAATTCTGGCATCATATATGTCGTGGTAGTATATTTAATTGATTAAAGGTACAAGTCTACAGGTTAATATCCGGCCATCGCAAGTGTGCCATGATGGTCCATTAATAACACGTGTAATTGACAGACTGTTGAAAGCAAGCATGCAAACGTGCATGCATTGTGTTGTACAGGTGCTCGATGCCAGCTTGTGGGATGGAGTTCGATGCCTGTTGCACTTGTCGGTCAACACAGGGATGGTTAATGACGGTTGTGGATGACGCTGGAGTTGTGGTCCAATAATGTCCCATACCTGCTCGATCGGGAGCAGATCGGGGAATCGAGCAGGCCAAGGCATCTTATCGACACTCTTTAGAGCACTTTGGACTACAACAGAGGCATGGGGGGATGCATTATCCTGTTGGGAAACACCCCCGGGATTGCTGTTCATGAATGCTAGCACGACAGGTTGAATCACCAGACGAACGTACACATCTGTAGTCGGAGTGCGTGGGAAAACCACGAGAATGCTCCTACTGTCATAGGAAATTTCTCCCCAGACCAGAACTCCCGGTTTAGTTCCATTGTGTCGACATCACAGACAGATGGATTGCACGTGCTTACCTGGCCTCTTTCTATTCAACACACGGCCATCGCTGGCACCATGGTAGAACCGGCTTTCATCGGAAAACACAACGGACCTCCACACCATCGTCCAATGTACTCTCACTTGACACCACTAAAGTAGCATTCAGCGGTGATTTGGGGTAAGTAGAATGCAAGCCGCAGGGCGTCTGGCTCGGAACTGTCTCTCAAGTAACTGATTTCGAACAGTTCTTTGCGTCACTGTGGTTGCAACTACCGGTCGAATTGCTGCTGCAGACGCAGTCCGCTGTGCCACAGCCATACGCCGAATGCGGCGATCCTCGCACTAGGTCGTGAAGAGGGGACTTCCGGAGCCCGGTCTTCTTTCGAGCGTACCTTCCCGTGATCAATCCAGCCAGCACGCATGCACAGTGGAGACGTTCCTGCCAAGTCGTTCTGGAATAGCGCGGAGGGAAAATCCACCTTCACGTAGACCTATATTACGGCTTCGTTCAACCGCAGTTTGCTCTTGATACTGACCTCTTCGTCGTCGTAAAGGCATTCTTGACCCACTCACATTCACTCCGTCCAATCCCACAGGTACCTAACGCTCACGCACAGTACAGTCCGTATTTAAAGCAAACCTGATGTGTAACGTCATGGGGCCGCTACTAGCTCCACGCTAATGTGATATGCTGGATTTTTGAATCAACGTCATATTTCAGACGGATAAACACGCCTACCATCCTTCGTTAATCTATCAAAACCCATCCTTGGTGTTTGGATACTTTTTCAGCCAGTGTAGTAATCCACGGAACGTGCAGTTTTACTTACGGCCCGAACCAGAGCTACTTGATATTTCGGAAATCTGTTATTAATAACCAACACTCGAACCAGTCAGCTTCCTGAGAACTAAGCCACTATGTCAGTGAGTTACTGCGTCTGTAAAACGGCTCGTGGAGAATATTTTGTAGCTTTTTTGTTGTATGACCCTCTCTCGAAAAAATACTATAATTTGCGGTTATTGTATGAATCGTATCATCTCAAAGATTGGCAACACAGCGTCAGCGTGTATTGTTAGTGTGAGTTGAAAATATATTCGCAATTGATAGAGTGAAGGAGTTCAGAATGATCGACGCCCAAAAGCTGGGATTGGCCCAGTAGGCCTATTATATATATGAGCTGGGTTAGCTGCTGAGGATAGAGCTGCCCTCGGACTGGAATGAATGTGATATAAATTTTGAACCAAAATCCACAAGTAAACTTATATAAAGCATGACTTTAAATTTTGAAGCCATAGCGTGGTCGCCATTTCGTTATTGCATAGAAAATATGTGTTTTGGGGGCCATGTGTGAGTGGAAATATGTCTTTCTTTCTTACTTTCTTTCTTTCTTTCTTTCTTTCTTTCTTTCCTAATCCGTTTATCCTCCAGGGCTGGTTTTCCCTCGGATTCAGAGAGGGTTCAAACCTCTACCACCTCAATGGCAGTGTCCTGGAGCGTGAGACATTGTTATCGGGATACAACTGATTAGTAGGACCAGTAACTCGCCCAAGCGTCCTCACCTGCTATGCTGAACAAGTGTGTTGCAGGGGGGGGGGGGTGGAAGTTCGAGACGGATAGGCAGGGAAGAGGGAAGGAAGCGGCCATGGCCTTAAGTTAGGTACCATCCCCGCAATTGCCTGGCGGAGAAGTGGGAAACCACGGAAAACCACTTCGAGGATGGCTGAGGTGGGAATCGAAACCCCTCTTGTCAATTGACCTCCCGAGGCTGGGCGGAACCCGTTCCAATCCTCGTACCACGCTCCAATTTTCGGGGCAGAGCTGGGATTCGAATCCGGGCTTCCAGGGGTTGCAACTCATCACACTAACCACAACACCACAGAGGTAATCATCGTTATTTATGCGTTCATTAATATATGTTACTTTAATTATATTAATGCTAACGTGGTCGTTTTTATTTAATTACATGTGTATAATGGGTATTCAGCCCGAAAGCTGGTTTGATCCTCTACAGCTCAACTAACAGCTGTCATAGATAGCCTAGGTGTCAATGAAGAGGCATACCAGGGAAGTGAGGAGTAAGGTAGTTTCCCGTTGCTTTCCTCACTGAGCCAGAAGTTGCTATTGCATATCAATCTGCGAAGCCCACTGAAATGCATGCACCAACCGACCCTATGAGCGATACTTTAACACCATTCATAACAGGGACTGGCTGCATAAGGAATGGAATCATTGGCATCGCTCATAACTCGGTCACTTTCATATTGTCAAAGCCAAGGGTGAGACTGAGACAGGTCAATGAAAGTAACAAATTTATTCTAGCTCATACCAGAAGACATAGTGCACTGTAAATACTACATCCTGCCAGCAAAATATGTTAAAATCAGCTAAATTAACTTAACTAGCCCGGCTGAGCTCCATCGCATGCTTTATTTGAAGATAATCCTATGCTGTGTTTAAAATTGACTTTTAGCTCAACCCCTTGTTCATCCGTGGCTTTAACTTTACCTCGTGCGTTTTCTTCTTTCTTACTTTCTTTCTTTCTTTCTTTCTTTCTTTCTTTCTTTCTTTCTTTCTTTCTTTCTTTCTCAATCCATTTACATTCCAGGCTTGATTTTCCCTCGGACGCAACGAGGGATTCCACCTCTACTGCCTCAAGGGCAGTTTCATGGGTCTTGTGTTTTATTTTATTAATTACTGTTTTCATTTTCTTCCTTTGTTCCGCACTACTAATTGAACATTGTTGACTGTTATATTTGTCTTCTGTTTTAGCCCGATGAAAAGATCAGAGACATGCTTTTGACTCATATATTTTATGTCGAGATATTCAATTAATTAGAGTAATGAATTATATGTTCATTTGAACTAATTTAATTTCCTTCTTTGGTGTTTATTTGTCGCCATTTGATTTGTGATGTTTTGATTCTCTGGGATTTTCGTTCTGACAGAGATCCTCGTGCTACGTTCGAAACTATACTGTGTGGGTCTTCTACCCCATAGAATTTTGAACTTCGACCACCCTTCAAACATCAACAACACGGAAGTTCTAAATTCCATTTCCTGCGTTTGGCATTGTTTCATGGCATGGAGTAGAGCTGCCAAAGCAAACTAGCCTGTAAGGTCATCACAGAAAGATCGTTGGTGGTTAGAAAATCTATCTCTGTCAAGCGATGATATTAACGGATGGCACGGAATTGTTTAACATTGTAAAATATGAGGGATCCCCCTCTGTGGTGAGTGGTTAGTGTGATTATCTGCAAACCCCGCAGCCCCGGGTTCGATTCCCGGCTCTGGAACGAAATTTGAAAAGTAGTTCGAGGGCTGGAACGAGGTCCACACAGCCTCGGGAGGTCAACTGAGTAGAGGGGGTTTTGATTCTCTCCTCAGCCATCCTCGACGTGGTTTTCCGTGGTTATCCACTTCTCCTCCAGGCAAATGCCGGGATGGTACCTAACTTACGGCCACGGCCACCTCCTTCCCTCTTCCTTGCCTATCCCTTCCAATCTTCCCATCCCCTACAAGGCCCTTGTCCAGCATAGCAGGTGAGGCCACCTAGGCGAGGTACTGGTCCTCCTTCCCAGCTGTATCCACCCGACCCAAATCTCAAGCTCCAGGACACTGCCCTCGAGGCGGTAGAGGTGGGATCCCTTGCTGAGTCCGAGGGAGAAACCAACCCTGGAGGGTAAACAGACAAAGAAGGAAAGAAAATATGAGACGAACGCAGAAAACAAATATACATAGATGTTAAAATTGTTAGACGTGGGGAAACGGAAGTGACAGCATATTAATTAAGATTTGTAGGCACTGTACGAAGTGCTGTCGGCGTGGTTCAGTTGGCTAAACAACATATGTTCTGTATCTCGCGCTGTTTAGTGGTGGTTCGAACATCATCATGGATTATTTTTGTTTGTTTTTGTTTCGGAATCGGAGCTCGGCTGTCAAAGATGCCTGTTCCTCCCACATTGGACTAATAGGACCCGGTTTCATAGGGATATGGATGTTAATATACCCCTACTCAATTACCGCAGTGTGCAGCCTAAGTAGTGCTGTTAATACCTTCTCTATGTACTCATTGGATGATACGTTGTTATGGTGCTAATTTACGGTGAATCAAGAGCGAACGCATTTCAAGCACAACGCATCTACCAAGGGAGATTTCCACACAGACGTCAACCAGACGTTACTTTTAGTAATGTGCAACGCCATTTGGATAAACCAGGGTCACTCTCCTGACTGCCTCCATTTAGTGGGGCAACTCTGACTTCTGGATCTAGTGCAGATGTTGCATTGAACTTGTGATAGGTTGCGTGATGCAAATCTCTCGATGAATTCTGAGCAACCGATGTAGTACGTGCCTCGTAATGCTGTCTGGGTATTATATCGTGACGTCAGGTGCATGCGGTCTGTGTCTCTAGCTTGTACTGGGAAGCGTTATTCAAGGTTCTGGATGAATTGTGAGCGACCGATGCAGCCCATGCCTCATGATCAGAACTCGAAGTTGTGCCGGTACCTCGTGCGCATGCGGTGTGTTATCCCTCGACTATATATTGCTGATCAGCTAACGAACGACTGTATGCCCCTTTCTTTATACTCTACTCACAGTCAACTAAGACACTTCGTGTATTTTTACTGGTGGCAGTATTTACGGCTATAGGGCTAAATGGTTGGCCCATCGGTCCCGGGTTCAATTCCCGGGCGGGTCGGGTATTTTAACCTTCGTTGGTTAATTCCTTTGATTCGAGGACTGGGTGAGTGAAATAATAAGGAAGGTTGCGATGCATTTATAAGATATAATTGAAAATGTTTCTTTTACGACTCATCGAATGATATAATAATTTGAACAGAATGCAAAATATAATGGCGTAAAGATACCGATACACGTGTTCATGTATCTGAAAATGGACTAGTTCTCTGGTTAACTACCCTTCTGGGCTATCAATACTTTTATAGATGGTAACAAATAGATCGTTTCAATGAGAAGGATATTCAAGATCAGCTGCAATTAACAGAGCTGATGGCATGTATACAGTAAATATCTGATGAAATGGACATGAGGTAATCGGGTTTGGTTTATGTACCGGAGGTATACCCGCCCCGTGCATTTAAAACTAGCGCCTTTTAGAATGCCACCTACATCAGGAAATCTGAAACTCATTTTGGAAATAATTTGAAAATGTCTCGACAGATGTCTCTACTAACTATTTAGATGCACCCTCTGGTGCGAGAATGAATAATTACATTTTGAATTATATTTTTGTACCTAGGTTTCCTAAAGTGAATTGTATATTGATTGTTTTTGGTATTCAAACGTTATCAACAATTCTATCTCTTCACACTTAATTCATTCGTTAGCAATTATAAAATTCGTACTTTTATTTTAGTAACCAATCACAGTTTTGGATATTTATTTGATTGTTCAATGAAAATTGAGGGTGTGTCAGGGTTTCGACCAGGAAAAAACTGGAACCTTCCTCTCCGCTATAAAGGCTGACACATTTAGGGTCAAGTTGTCTTTTGTAATCGCTCCAGTATAGAGTCTGTTCATAGCGGAGGGAGAGGAAAGGGACCACTCGTCCATCTTCGGGAGGTCCAGTAGCTCGAGGTAATGGCAGATTCTGCTTAACAACTTAATAGCCTCTGAAAGCTAGCTCGAGGGGAAGGTTTCAAATTTCATTCGCAATGTAACTTTCATTTCTTAAGTTAAATGTTCACTCAAGTCTAATGAACTTACTCGAAACAGGGAATAAAGAGTGATACCCTCTTGTATTCTCCTTCAACTTGGTGTCGAGGTCACTACGATTTTCTACCATTTAAAATCTACCTAGTAAATTTTGTAACTTAAATATTTTTCTCCATCTAGTCACGTCCGTAGTATAAGCATTGCCTCTGTAACGTCAAGCCATAAGCCCAAATAGGGTTTTAAGTATTTCATTTAAATTTCAAGGAGTGCAAGTGGTCACCTCCTTACCATTTTGATTTCGGCCAGTAACTTTAACCTTTGGTTTTATCAAAGGCCAGGCAGAATGGGTACTTGTTACCGCTGTTACAGTTAACTTTATTCATTTCACATTAAGGCAATGTGACTTTTGAACAATAAAGACAGTGAATACTGTTTAATTTTGTTAAATGTACGTTGTGCCTTTGATAGGCCTGGAAAGTGTAAATTTGTTGAGCAAGGATGCTCTTTCTTCTGGAGTAAAAGAAATTGGGAGATCCATCTCCTTAACTGTTGGTGGAGGGCAGCAATAGTGCTCATGTGAAATTTGTACTTAGGGAGCTTAAAACTCAGGTTGTTAATTAGTTATGTGTTGATTATTCTGATATTTCTAATATTGTTTTTCAAGCTCACGAGCTAGTTCCGTACCTGATTTGTTATTTGCTTAGTAGTGTGTAAAATTAAGGTAGAAAATAAGAAAGAGAAATAAATATAGCTCCATTATAAATTTTTCAATCAATCTTTTGACTTTTCTATGTCCACTCCTTCATTCCTGCGCCTTCTTTAACCTCTGTAAACCACAGTATCCCCGTTACAAGTGGTAGTAGAGCGTGGTTGAAAGGGTCAGGATAAGGCCCCTGTTTGATGGCTACTCGTAGGACTCGATATCGAACTCTAAAATATTTTTGGTATCTGGAATTTTCCAAATTTTGTCAGCTTCTCTATCATTATGTCTGGTCTTCGAGAAGTCCTTGCACCTGGGTACTTATGCAAGGAAGAATTAATTTATGAACTTCTAATTGGGAAGGTCCAATCTGGTTGCACGGTTGCGGCATATATTGCCAAACTTAAGGAATCTTTCGAATTTCCCATTTGTATCGCGGTATTTGGGGAGAAAGATATTGGTGAGTCTCTGTCAACCATCACTGATAATACCACCGAGCTAGCGTCAGTTGTAAATTTCTTTGAAGTAAGTGACCCTTTTATCAATCAGCTTAAGCGTATTCAAGCTAGACTGTTCCATTTTACAATAGGGCACTACGGACCTATTTTCTCTAAAGCTGAAGAATGATCATGCTAAGGAAGCTAGTAATTCAGTCGGACACTTTCTGAGATTTCGAATAAGGTTAGCCAATTGTTGTTCGGGGCCGCTAGTGCTAAAAGTGACCATGCTCCAACTGTGAACATATCTACGGAAGAGGACACTAGTAGGTCTGCTGAGAGTAAAAAATTGGCAGTTACTCAACAAACATCAGCCCCATCGGAACAAGTGTCAGAACATTTAAAACAACTTACAGCTTCCTTTATTAGCAATGCAGCTTTTGAACCCCGTCCAGCTCTAATGACGTTCTCTATAATTTCTCCAGGTTTCAGCAGCTTACCCCACCCCTTAGCCATGTTGCTTAAGGGAATATCCAAATTTTCGATCAATTCAACTAATGATGTAATTTCATTTTTGAGATTCCTAGTTGAGTTTCTGGATCATGCTTTGGTATTTGCTCTGTCTCATTCTGAATTTCTACAAATTATTTACCCATACTCAGTGGGTGTCCTTTCAGAAAAATTGTGAAGGCAATGCCGATAGATCTCCTATGGATGACTTTCATGCCCTCCTCTTTCCTAACTTAGTTCCAGCTAGAGTAATGTCATCTCTAATACAGAAGTACTACTTCCGAGTCCATGGGTTGGACGAGAATTTGACCGACTTCATACAAGACATAAAATTTTATACGTTGGTATTCACTCTTCATTTTCCCGAAAATCAAATCGTACAGACCATTCTTGAAAGAATTTCTTCATCAGACAGGTCGTACTTACATTTTTCTTCTCTGAAATTGAGGCAATGGCAGTGTCAGCCGAGGGAGTGAGGTACGTTGACACCTTACGAGTTGCTAAGGAGCCCCCTCCGTCATTTAACAGCTTTCGGCCACCACCTCGCCGAACCTTCCCTCCTCGCAGGTGTTATGCGTGCGGATCAGCAGAACATCTTCGCAAAAAGTGCCCACTTGTAAAACCTAGTGGTACTAGGAACGGAGCTGGCCCGTCCCAGGGTTGTTCTCCCACTTGGCCAAAAATATTACTTCAGCTAACAGCACACCTGTTCCACTTCTGGTGCTAGCCCCACTGACTTAGGCGATAGGAACTGACTAGCGCCGTCTGCTGAGTCGCCATGTTCAGCTTCACGAGGCTCAGCCCACGTTAAGTCGGGCATCGAACCATTCGAAGAATATACCATCTGTAATTTCTCACGTGAAGGCCAAATGGAATGTCTTAGAATTGCTTGGGAGACCCAAGTATTTGTGCCATTTCTTAAAATTGAGGTATATAATGAATTCGTCACTGCACTATTAGATTCAGGGAGAGTTAGGTCCATTATTTCTTAGAAGTGGTACCGTAAGTGAAAGCCTGCTGTAAATTTCCAGACTATTGTTTATCTTCTATCAAATGTGTTTCGGGAAATTCATCACCTTTAGAAATGTTGGGCTTCATTTGCGCTAAAGTTCGCACTTCAACATTTACACGGAATATTATGTTGTATGTTGCTAAACAGTTGTCTTGCCCTGTAATATTGGGGGCCGATTTCATGTTGCATTCAGGTCTTGTGCTCCATCTTCAGAGCAAGTCATGAACATTCAAATTTAATATTAACGTTAATATTCCTCTTTTGAAATGTAATTCTGCTTCATATTCATCTATTTCGTCTACCCAGGGTGAGATATCGTTAGATCTTAGGCATCTACTTGAGGACCAGGCTGAGTGTATTCGAAGGTTATGTCAGTCTTTTCCTGATTTATTTTCGGAAACCCTTGGTGTCACTGACCTGATTGAATATAAGAAGGTGGTAATGGATTCAAATCCCGTAAGATTTCCTCCATATAGTCTATCTCCACACTAAATGAAGGCTCGTAAGGAGATCATCGATCAAATCTTAAAGGATGGCATTATTCGACCTTCAAAATCGGCGTATTCATCGACCATTTTTCTTGTACCGAAACCTCAAGGCCGTTTCAGGCCTGTCATTGATTACAGTGCTTTGAACCGTAAGGTCGTATTGCAGTCAGTGCCCCTTCCTGATCTTCATACATGTTTTTCATGGTTTCGTAAGGCTAAGTTCTTCAGCATCCTATAGCTTAACCAAGAGTGTAATCAGATTCCTCTGGTGGAAGAACCCAAACATCGGACGGCATTCGCTACTGAGTGGAATTTTAATTAATACAACCCTGTGTCTTTCGGGCTCCCCACGGGCGTGGCTGTTCTTACCAGACTGCTGGATAGGGTCTTCTCCGACATCAAATTTGAATATCTTTACCATTATCTTGACGATGTCGTTGTGTTTTTTGAAACCTTCAAAGAATACTAAGATCAGTTTAAGGAAGTTCTAAATTGCCTTCGTAATGGTGGCCTTTCATGTTATTCTTTCTTATGGCGTATTGTGTCGCCCGATGGATTTTCTATCCACCATTCAGGAAATTTATTCCCAACTTTGCTAATAGGGCAGTTCCCTTAAACCTACTTCGTAGGAAAGGTGACAAGTTCGAATGGGAGCCATCGCAGCAAGCTGCGTTTGAAGATCTTAAGTTATCTCTCTGTAATAACCCAGTATTACCTATGCCAGATTTCTCTAAGAGATTCATAGTTCAAACTGTTTCCTCTGTATCTGATGTCGCTGCCGTCCTTCTTCAAGAAACCGAACTCGGAAGGCGGCCTATTACCTATGCGTCCAGGACCTTATCGGCTCAAGAAGACAAGTACTCAATCTATGAATTAGAAGGACTTGCATCCCTGTTTGCCTTGGAGAAGTTCCGCCTTTATCTGGAGCATATTCAATTTGAGTTAGAAACTGACAACCAGGCTTTATGTTGGGTTTTATCTAGGCCTCGTCGTACAGGACATATCGCCCCTTGAGCTATCCGTTATTTCAGTTTTAAATGAGACGTGCGGCACGTTAGAGGATCAGAGAATGTGGTCACAGATAGATGAAGCCGCATGTTTTCTTGTGTCTTTGAGTTCAATGATCAAGAGGACAGTTCATCTCTTTCCATTTCCGAAACTTCTTGTGTTAGTGCTATTTTGCCGGATGCCTCTATGTTATTTCATGATATCGAAAAATATCAAAGGGGAAGATCCAGTGCTGGCTCCTACAATGGAAACCCTTTCTTCTGGGGAACATGTTGGTCCGTATGTGTTGAGGAATGGGTATTTTGCTGCCCTTCGAGGCACGGTCAGAAGATGAAAGTAGTTGTCCCAGTTGTTCTTGTGCCCATGACCTTTAATTACTATTATGGGACCCATTAAGGGGGACATTACAGCATGTTCAAAACCAGAGAAAGAATTAGCGAAATGTTCATCTGGAAGAGTATGGGCGGCGAAATCAGGGAAAAGGTTAAAGCCTGTAAATCTTGCTTGATTAGTAAGCCCACCTTGCCAACCAAGATAGGTAGGGCTATTGTCATCTCATCAAGCATCTCGCCCTATGGAGCGTTTGTATGTAGATTATACAGGACCCTTCCCTCAATCTAAGGGGAATGGGAACAAAATCATCCTTGTGTGTGTAGAGGGCTTCACCAGATCTTCATTGTTGTTTCCGGCTAAGCTGGCTACAGCTCAGTCTACTATGTCTTGCCCTAAAACTATTTTTCCTAATTTTGGTACTTGTCAATATGTAGCGTCTGATAATGCTGAGGCATTCACATCTAATTTATTCCGAAAATTTTGTTTTGACTTATCCATATCTCATGTAACTACTTCTGATTATTACCCACAACCATCTCTGGCTTAACGGGTTAATCGTAATCTTCGATCTACTTTGATAGCCTTTTTGTCATGAAGATCATTCTAGGTGGGATACTTCTGTGCATTGGTTATCTTTTGCTGCAAATTCGGCTGTTCATGAGTCACATAAGTTTACTCCTACCTCCATGATGTTCAAGTTTGTTCCCAACACGCCGTTGTCTAACCTATGGACCGTCAATGAGATATTGTCAGAGACAATAGATCCTGATAATATCAGGGACCTGTGGAAGAAGGCTGAAAGTAACCATAAAGCTTCTCACGAGAAGGTCAAAGAGAGATATGATCGTGGACGGTGAACCACCAATTTAAAGGTCGGAGATCAGGTCAAGGTTAAGAATTTCGAACCTGCAGGCAAGCTTGCCCCCAGAATTCATGGACCGTGTATTATTTTGGATTTCTCAACTCAGGTCACACTTTTGGTGAGCAATTCATCCACGGGTTTATTTGTCACTAGTAAAACCCGTATAAAATCTCTATTATTCAGTGTAGGCTGCTAAGACATGGCAGTGAGAAAAAAGTTATAGACTTATTTCTTTCCTTAACACCATAGAATCTTTAAATTCATAATTAGTTTCCAAGGTAAGAAGACTAGGCATTCTGCCCCGCTTAAGTACATTTTGGGTATTACCTTTTATGTTCCACCTGTGTACAAACTTTCCCCTCTAGTAATATTTGCTTTTCTTCAGTTGCCCATCTGCCATTACCATTTCCCCGCCTCCAAAACCGAGCCTGCATTTCACACACACGTCCTCGATGCCACCTGCCTTATCTTCACCTCCAACATAAATTTAAACAAAACTCTATCTCCATGAAAACAGCCACTGTAGCCCACAATATTTTGTTTCATTGCCTTCATTGTCATCTAAGATCGGGTCACAACAACTGCCGAGTAATGCTGGCGTGGGGTAAGGCCCCAACCCGCTCTGGTCCATTCTCCTTCATGACGGCATACTGGAGCACCTTCTTTACCGGCAAAAGCGGAGGTGCGGTACCACAACCGCCTACTTCATCATGGGGCAATGCTTCAATATCTGACCCGTGCCGACCATCGCCATGGCTACCCCTCTCAAGGTAGTGGGTATGATGTATCTGAGGGTAATTAGGGGTCCTTCGGACAACACCCCGGTATCGGCAGTGGTGGCCGCGCTTGCCTTCAAACTTCAACAGTACCTTCCGGACATCTACGGCTTCATGAATCCTTCAAGACTTTATCACGGCGTAACTATTTACAAGTAAATCCTCCATCAAGGAATGTTCTGACAACAACTTCAATTTTTTAAAGAATTCTTTTAAAAATTCTGTCACTGGTTTTAGAAACTTAGGGGGTGGAGGTCTGTACCGAAGGTACACCCGCCCCGTGCAATACAACTAGCACCTTGTAGAGGACCACCTAGACCAGGAAATCTGAAAATCATTTTGGAAATAATTTGAACATTTCTCGACAGATGTCTCTACTATCCACTTAGATGCACCCTCTGGTGAGAGAATGAACAATTCAATTTTGAAGTAACTTTGTGTACCGAGGTTTCATAAACTGAATTGCTTATTGATTGTTTTTGATGTTCAAAAGTTATCAACACTTCTATCTTATTGCGCCTATATAATTCGTTAGCCAATAAGAAAATTTGTGCATTTATTTAAGTAACCAATGACGGTTTTTATATTTATTTGATTGTCCAATGAAAATTGTGGGTGTGTCAGGGTTTCGACCCAGAAAAAACTGGAACCTTCCTCTCCGCTATAAAAGCTGACACATTTCGGGTCATGTTGTCTTTCTTAATCGCTCCAGTATAGAGTGTGTTCATAGCGGAGGCAGGGAGAAAGAGCCCCTCGTCCATCCTCGGGAGGTCCAGCAGCTCAAGGTAAAGGTAGATTCTTCTTAACAACGTAATAGTCCTTGAAACTAGCTCGAGAGGAAGGTTTCAAATTTCTGTCACAAGGTAACATTTACTTTTAATGTAAATTTTCACTCAAGTCTAAAGAAATTGCTCGAAACAGGGAATAAAGAGTGATACCCTCTGGTATTCCCCCCAACTTGTTGTCAAGGTGACTACGATTTTGTACCCTTTAAAATCTATCTAGTAATTTTTGTAACTTAAATATGTTTTTGCATCCAGTCATCTCCGTAGTACAGGCATTGCCTCTGTAACGCCGGGCCATACGCCCAAATGGGGTTTTAAGTATTTCATATACATTTCAAGAAGTGCAAGTGTTCGCCTCCTTACCATGTTGATTTCGGCCAGTAACGTTATTTTTAGTTTTACCAAAGGCCAGGTAAAATGGGTACTTGTTACCCCTGTTACAGTTAACCTTATTCATTTTGTATTAAGGCAGTTTGACTGTTGAGCAGTTAAGACAATGAATACTGTTTAATTTTGTTAAATGTAGGTTGTGCCTTTGATTGGCATGGAAAGTGTAAATTTGTACAGCAAGGATGCTCTTCCTTCTGGTGTAAAAGAAATTGGGAGATCTGTCTCCTTGACAGTTGGTGGAGAGGAGCAATAGTTCTCATGTAAAATTTGTAATTAGCGAGCTGGTTTCGAAAATCTTTTTCTGAACGAATCGCGGTTTCAGAAAAATGGCACCTTGAATCGCTACTACAACCAGTATTGGAGCGTTGACAATCCACACTGAAAAGAGGGGCAGCATTTCAGGTTCATGGAGAGTAAATGTTTCGTTTAGTATTTTGGGAAACTACGTAATAGGCCCACATTTCTTCAGGGCCATTTTTCATGATCCCGCTCCCTGCATTTCCTCCGCCATCAATTACCACACTTTTTCAAGGATGTGCCTTAGAACAGTGTGTCACCATGTGGTTCAGCATGACGGAAAACCTCCGCTCAATTCAGCAGTCGTCAGCAACCACCTGAATGCTACACACCCCGGTCAATGATAGGGAGAGGAGGATCTGTCCGCTGGCCTGCCAGAATACGAGATTTATCACCATTGGACTTAATTCTATACGGTCGTTTAAAACAAGCAGTTTAAGCACCATAGCCTGAAGATTCTCTGTGCGTTTGGAATCGAATCATGGAGGCCTGCAGATCCGTTACACGTAACATGGTCCAGCAAGTCAGATTGACAGTTCAACGACGTGCCTAGATGTGCAGTTTTCAAGAAGGTCACCATTTCGAGCACATATAGTGTTAGCGAACTTCTGTTCACATACCTCAAGTACCTTCCAATGGTCATGCTGCTCCCGTCCAGAACTGAATATAAAAGGACCCTTTTTAAGGCCACATAAGCATCTAGTGGCTGAAAATACTTATTTCAGACAACATGACCGCGAAATAAATAATAGAAAAAACAGCGCCTCTGGGAAACCGAACTATAGTCCATTCTCATAGTAAGCGTCCTTCTGGACGACCGGAGGTGTGGCCTGGCCTTGAGTGCGAGGAACTATGGGAACGTTCGCGGTGGTAGTAGGGGACGGACTGCAGAGAGGCCCAGCCCATGAGCTGCTACGGCAGTAGAATGCAATGGACTTTGAATGGCTCGAACATACGAAGCCCTTGACGTCATCGCACGGGCCGGAATGGCCAGCGCTCTGTCATTCGTACGCGGTGAGCCAAGGACTGCGCTGTGGAAGTTCTATGGGCTGACTGCTTCAATGTGTACAGTGTACTGCGTGTCAGCGTGTGCGTTGCATTACGGTGGAGTGGAGCTGATCAAACTTATTGTGGTTTATAGTTTGACCTCTCCGTCTATCCTGTTATCGGAAACGAATGTGGACTGTAGTTCCAAAAGAAAAGAAACCGTGTCAAAAAAATCGCAAAGTAAAAATAAGAAGCAACAAACGAACTAAAAACCGCACAATACAAGACTTCTGAACCGGATCCTAAACTTAAAAGTCGTATTTGGTTGGTATTCAAGCCTGCAGTTGACGATGATGGGAAAGACGTTAATTTTGTGTGCTGTACGATCTGCGGTGAACTTTATGTACACACTAGCAGTTACCCGCGGCTTCTCGCGTGGATTTCGTAATTTGATAAACGTAACCTTTCCTCGGTACTGCACTAAGACATTATCTGAAAATCCTTGAAATATAAAACCTCACTGAAGAACTGAGTTTCATTTACCCCAGATACTCTTTGTAAACCAAGTTTGTGGTATTGCCTTTTGAGGCTGAGATGACCTTGCGACATAGAACTGTACACGTGAGAACGTCTTCTCTCAAGTAAAAAAAAAGGTTTCTTTACTTTTAAAGGAGATTACAAATACATATTTACACATCTGTAACATATTCAGGTTTTGAGATATAAGTTTCCGCATAAAAAGAATTCAACCCCTTTATTAGCCCTTCCTCCACTCCCACCTACGTGGATTTTCCGAAAACAAAAAAGATAGACATGTTTCTTTATTTTTAAAGGACATTCCAAGTACCAAGTTCCATGTCAGTAACATGTAAAGCTTTTGACATACACTTTAGATATACCGGTACTCATTCTAAAAATTCACATGCTTTTTCAATTCTTTTCAGTCCCTTAAGTGGTTTTCCGAAAACAAAAAATACGTATTTATTGACAAAGGAGCTGCAAAATACCAATTATCACGTCTGTAACATCTTCAGTTCTTGAGATAATTGTATCTTCATGAAAAGTGTTCAACTCCTATTTCAAATCCCCCCATCCGAAGTTAATTGTACCCCCCAAAATTAGTGGTTTTTATTTTTAAAAGTAACTTCAAATACTCATTTTCACGTCTGCAACATCTTTATGTTTTTTTAATATGTAAGTATCCTCATACAAATAATTCAACTAATATTTCAGTCCTTTCATCCCCCCTTAAGGGTGCATGTCTGTGAAGGACCATAATTTCAACAACAAATCAAACACAAGATATCACCAGTAGTAAGCTTTATATACACCTGAAATTCACTGTACAAGTGGAATTAACCTTTTAGAACCATAAAACAACAAAGAAAATTTAGCTAGTCAAGTATTTTAATAATTAGCCTACTTTATTCTTCGTAAGTAATTTACTTTTTGGGAGTGTAGACAGTTTTTAGGTACCTATATCTCTGAAACTTATCAATAAAATCCACCAGTTTTTAACTGTTTATAGAGAATGTGTGTGTGCACAAAGTAGACTACTATGGGGAACATACAGAAAGAAATGAATTAACAGCATTAATTAAAACTTGGTACATAAAAATACAGCAATTTTTGGTTGGGTGTAGCTGAAGTCAAGTCCTTATTTTTTAAGATAGGTCCATGATTGTAGTCTACGTTTCTTCAATTATCATACCGATTCTATGTACAAAGTTTCAGCCTTCTAGCTTGAGTAGTTTTTGGTCTATGAAATTAAATATGTCAGAAAACTAAACTTTCGGTAAATT